>NC_053500.1:25096401-25366401 GCF_905171775.1 Rana temporaria | reverse complement strand
GGGCACCTAAAACGATGACTAACTTTGCGACGGGAAACTAGACTAGCAGCGACGTAGCGAACGCGAAAAACCGTTGTGGATCGCCGCAACTACTGATTTACATACCCGACGCTGGTTTATGACGCAAACTCCCCCCAGCGGCGGCCGCGGTATTGCATCCTAATATCCGACAGTGTAAAACAATTACACCTGTCGGATCTAAGGGATATCTATGCGTAACTGATTCTATGAATCAGTCGCATAGATACTCAGAGATACGACGGAGTATCTGAGATACTCCGTCATATCTCCGCTATGAATCTGGCCCGCTATTCCTAACAATTAACAACTCCCCCAACTGACACCAACGATGGGGAACTATTCCTCCCACTAATATATATATGATGGGGCACCATTCCTTCCACTAATATACATGGTGGGGCGCTATGCCTCCAAATAATATACAGTATATGGTGGGGCACTATTCCTCCCACTAGTATCAATGGTGGGGCACTATTCCTCCCACTGATATCAATGGCGGGGCACTATTCTTCCCACTGATAGCAGTGATGGGGCACTATGTTTCTCACTAGTAATAATGGGGTGCTATTCCTCCCACCAATTACAATAATGGGTACTATAATGATGGGGCACTATTCCTGCCACTCACTGAGACCAATGATGGGGCACTATTCCTCCCACTGATTTCAATGGTGGGGCGATATTCCTCCCATTGATAGCAGTGAGGGGGCACTATTCCTCCCACTGATACCCATGATGGGGGACACTATTCCTCCCACTGTCACCAATGATGGGGCACTATTCCTCCCACTAATATCAATGAAGGGTCACTATTTCTCCCACTAATATTGATGATGGGGCACTATTCCTCCCACTAATAGCAATGATGAGACATTATTCCTACCACTGAAATCAATGGTAGGGCACTGAACACCACACCGGAGACATTGATTACTTGCACTGCTGCCAATCCTGGGACATTTTCTACCCCAACTGGCTACAATCCGGCCCCCCTAAAGTCTGAAGGACAGTAAACTGGCCCTTTGTTTGGAGGCCCCTGCTCTAGGTGACAGACTAGGGATGTGGGACGCTTTACAAATTAATGCTGCCATTGCTGACTGCTGGGGCCCGACAGCTACACTACACCAAATGGCGTAGCTCTATGTGACTTGTAGCTCTATGTGTCCCCAATTGAGGACATTTTCCTTAACTTCCTGTCATTTTAACAGGAGAGGAAGTGGGGGAAATCTCTCCATGGGTGGTCATATACAGCCAGCCAGCCAACCACTATTTTTAGTAAAGGTTTTATTACTGGGTGTGTCCACATTTGCCCCCTTAATTCCAGTTCCAATAACCCCAAAAAGTTTTGGTTGGATTTGGGCATGGATGGACCAGGTGTCATTGCTGTAACCATCTAAAAGCCACCCGCACTGTAACTCAAAATATACCTCTCTTTTCCCTCAGGACTACACATGCCAAAGCCAAAGCAGACGGAGCTGAACAGGCGGCCCAGGCGGGTAATAATGAGTCCAGCATTGCAAGGATGATGGCGAGAGAACTCTCCCCAGACTTCTACCAGCCAGGTAGGTCAGCCGCAGAACCGTACTCCATGTTACGTATGAAGGTGACCTAGCACTCTTGACTTTCAATGTAAGCAATGTTAAACAAATGCAACATTTTTTTTTTTTTTATTATTATTATTATTTTTAGGATATCAACTTTAAGCCCTGGTTCACACTGGGTACGATTTGGAACGATTTGAGATGCGATTTGACATGTCAAATCGCATCTCAAATCGGCAGCAATTGTCGGCAATGGCACTGTCCTAATCAGTGCGACGCTGCATCTGCGATTTCAAAAAGTAGTTCCTGTACTACTTTTTGCGATTTCTGGCCGCGATTTACATTAAATTGCGGCCGAAATCGCGGCAAAATCGCAGCCGCAAATTAGCGGTAAAATCCCGCATTTTACCGCGATTTTGAATTCGCAGCAGTGTGAACCTAGGCTAAAGGAACACTAAAAGGCAGATTTTTTTTTTTGGTAAAATAACAAACATGTTATACTTACCTCCACTGTGCAGCTTGTTTTGCACAGGGTGTCCCTGAACTCTGTCTTCTGGGGTCCCTCTGCGACTGTCTCGGCTCCTCCTCGCAAGAGCTTTCCACCTTCATGCGAGCTCGCATGGTGGAAAGCTCTTGCGAGCACGCTCCCCGGCCATAGCCGCTGACTGTATCACTCGGCCCCGCCCCCTAGCTCGCAGCATCATTGGATGTGATTGACAGCATCGCAAGCCCCCCCCCCCCCCCCCCCCTCGTGGAAAAGGTCAAGGGGTATGAATACTTTTTCAAGACACTGTAACCTGTTGAGTAAAAAGGGAGATGGGATTAGAAGAGGAAGAGATATATTATAGCAACCAACCACACAAAAAGGGGGCGGGGCAGCGACACAGGGTCTTATTGCCCTCCTTTTGCCACGTTCCCCTATAGCAGGAGATAGATTGGTAATGGAATACACATACTGGCCCAGATTCAGATACATTGGTGTACCTTCTCGGCGGGCGTAACGTATTTCAGATACGTTACGCCACCAGTTTCATATTCAGAAAGAACTTGCTCCCTGTGTTACGGCGGCGTAACGTATGTGGTCCGGGGTAAGCCCGCCTAATTCAAATGTGGACGATGTGGGCGTGTTTCATTGAAATTTAGTGTGACCCCACGTATTTGACGTTTTTTACGAACGGTGCATGCGCCGTTCGTGAAAGAATCCCAGTGCGCATGCTCCAAATTAAGCCGCAAATCGTCAATGCTTTAGACGTGAACGTAACTTACGTACAGCCCTATTCGCGAACGACTTACGCAAACGACGTAAAACGTAAATTTTTTTACGGTGGCCCGACGTCCATACTTAACATTGCGTACACCTCATATAGCAGGGGTAACTTTACACCGGAAAAAGCCTTACGTAAACGACGTATCTACCTAATTTGCATATTCCTTGCGTAAATCTACGGAAGCGCCACCTAGTGGCCAGCGTAAATATGCAGCCTAAGATACGACGGTGTAAGACACTTACGCCGGTCGGATCTTAGGGAAATCTATGCGTAACTGATTCTATGAATCAGTCGCATAGATACGACCCCGCAACTCATAGTTACGACGGCGTATCCGAAAATACGCCGTCGTGACTGGTATCTGAATTCGGGCCACTATATTTGCAGAGGAAACATTCCTTATAGGTGTGCGCTCATTTTGTTCTTTAGCCGGAGTTCCCTTTTAAATCTCCCTCTCCGAGTTTTTTGGGGTTGTGACCTATAAGTGAAGAGCTTCTAAGGCAGTTAGCGACCTTGAAAAGCAATGGTTTCATCTGTTTAGCCAAGCTTGCATTTCTCTGAATCCCCAGAACTCCCTTTGTATGTGGGAATCATATGTTTTATTTATCCGCTGCTTTTATCAGATCTGTCTTCCCGCTCTATTATGCTCCGTATTCCCATTTTGTGTCCTATTTTAGCACTTTTATGTCTGATCAGACAAACCCAGCAGTCTGAGCCCAGCTATTGTGGGCCTCTGCCTCCGCACGGCGCGAGACGCGCCATGGCAAAGCTTTGCTTTTATATCTCACCGATCGGTTGACAGCTGTAATTTTGTCAAGGGAGATGGGCTCTGTCCTTTCCATTCTTTGTTCATAAACACATGGAATAATATGTAGGGTTGGAGACAAGGCTGCAGGGACATTATCAGAGGGATGGCTCAGCAAAACTCCCTTTACTTTTACCAAAATACACCAATTACATACTCATTAAAACAGAATAAAATGGATTTTCACATTGACTGATCAGCCTTTTATCATTCCCTATACACTGGGACAGGACGGGGCCCTCAAATATTCAATCGGGTGCCATTCATGCAAGGAACAGGCTGATAGGTGGAGAAAGAGCAGAGAGAGGAATCCTTGGTATTCTGCTGCTCCTTCACTGTCCTCTTAGTGGAAGAGGGTGGGGAGGTGACCTAGAGATGCTACTTATCTACAGCAGAGAACAGTCAGGTCACAAGGCTGGAAAGACAGAAATGTAAACCCTTTGGCAGGTAAAACAGCCCCCCCCCCTTCCATATATGCATTTCAGCTGTTTAATTAGCAGTTTACATGGAGCCCCCATAATAATAACACAAAATAGCAATACAAATATTTTTTATAATAATGATGATTATTATATTATTATTAACAACAACACAATAATTGTAATTA
Organism: Rana temporaria; assembly: GCF_905171775.1. Lineage (NCBI taxonomy): Eukaryota > Metazoa > Chordata > Amphibia > Anura > Ranidae > Rana > Rana temporaria. The sequence continues at coordinate 25,362,159 of NC_053500.1, read as the reverse complement.
CTATTTTAAATAAAATAATAATACTTTTCTTTTTAAATAAAAAAATAGTAATGAAAATATTATATAATTTCATTATTTTATTAATTTAGACATCATTTATTATTATTATTGTTATAATCTTTTATTATACAATTATTTATTAAATAATAATAATAATAATAATAATAATAATATCAGCATTAGTAATAATAATATGTATATTAATAATTTTCATTTGTATTATTAGAATTTGTTGTTGTTAATAATAACAACAACAAATTATAAGCTGACGAGCCATCTCATCCAATGATCAGGCCGGGGATGAGGGAGGGACATCAGATGTGTCAGGACAGAGAGCAGCCGGCTGACTCAGAAAAAAGTCAGCGGCGGCCACAGTGGACACGGCAGCTGTCATCTTCTTGATGATTCCGGGGAGGGGGGGCAATTGCCCCTCCTTGCCCCTACCTGTGGATGCCCATGGCAAGTGCATGGTGGTCCAGGGATGAACTTTTTCAGAAGCATGTCACTTTGTCATGCAAAGCCGTTTATAGTACAGTAGAATAAAAAATATCCCTCATCTTATTTTCTTACTGTACATACAGAGTCGCCGGTATATAGCCTAATATTATAGAACACATAGTTCCGAAAACTCCATACAGTTGTTCAAAATGCATTGCGTCTTAGACTTTTTATTTTATTTTACCTTGGTTGTGCAGTTTTTAAAAATCTACAAGACCTGATTTTTTATTTATTTTAGGCCCAGAGTATATCAAGAGAAAACTGATGCAAGAAATCATTGAAAATGCTGAGCCTATGGAGATAAGAGAACAACCAACTGCAGCCAAGGAACAGCCAGTTCATACACCTCCTGAGAGTCCTCATCTCCCTGAAAATCAACCGTCCTCTCAAGATGTCTCCCCAGTGCGAACCCCGTCACCTCCACCTGGGACACCACCTGAAGCCAAGAAACTTAGAACCAGCTCGCAGAAGGAAAGGATGATTACTGCTGGAAACTGGAATGGAGAAAGACGTGGTGGAAGGCAATCCGCCAGCCCATCCAGGAGTCCAATCAACAGAGCCGACTTGAACAGCAAATATGAGAACCAGATGAAACCACTTCAGAGGTTGGACAAAATGTCATCCGATGCGGATATTGAGTTCCATAAAGGCTATCACAGCTATGCTGTGCGGACCTCCCCAGTGAATCCTCCACTGGACTTTGAAGAAAAAGCATTCCCACCGCCACAAGCTGGAACACCAGATTTGAAAGAGGAGCCAAAGGAAGTTCACTTTTCTCAAAAAGTCCAAGAAAAGAAGACCGCCGTAGAACCTACCAAGAAAGTTAAACCGAGTGAAGAGGTTAAGGATGTAAAAGTGGAAAAGCCAAGTGTTGAAGCCAAAACGGAGACCAAGATTGTCCAGAAAGCTGAGCCTAAGACTGTCCAGAAAACTGAACCAAAGGTTGTTCAGAAACCAGCTCCCCCAAAAGCAGAGCCCAAAGTCGTGGCCAAACCCGCCCCCCCCGAAACCTGAGCCCAAACCTGCAGCCAAGCCCGAGTCCAAGGCGTTGGTTAAGTTTGACACTAAAATAAAGAAGGGCGCCCAAACTGTGCCAGCTCCAAAAGCAGAAATTGAAGAGGTCAGTATTATCGTCTAAGGACTGGTCAACCAAAAATTGATCTCCAATGTTGGGTAGATGCTCGCTTTTTTAACAGTTTATCGGCTTTTAAAACTTCTCCAGCAGTATCTCTGCACCCTGGTGGCCAGCTTCACCATCCTGCCCTTTACAAGTACTGTAGGTCTTTCACGCCTTTTTTTTATACATTTAGGAAATGGCATTAGGATCATCTTGTGCAGCAGGAAGAGGAAGACTCCATGTCGGTGTGGTGCAGAGCCAAGACTCCCATCAGGGAGATCTCACCAAAGTTCTAGAAAAATATAAGTGGGGGCTGAGGCTACTAAGATCTTCTCCTAACTAGTTTATACATTTTGGGTGGAGAGAACTGGTAGGGTATTTGAGGTTTGATCTGCCAACAATGGCTTTAAAACATAATCCCTGTGATGATCGATTCTCATTCTGCAACCACAGCCACCAATTTTGTTCAGTATCCCATATTATCAGTGTATTCAACGGATATGTAAACATACTACAACAATATCTAATGTCTTTCATGCAATCCAGATAAAAAAAAAGAAGGGTATTAAACGTCTTAGGCGTAGTCAAGGGTCTATGACCGAGCCTGAGGACAACTCATAGCTTTAAGTTGAGTGCTGTGGGGGCTGCCATTGCCACTTTCTGCCCCTTGCCAACACACATGGTACTAACTATGTTATCTTCTCTTTTGCAGAGACCAGATACAATCATGATATGCATGGTCATTTTATTGAATATTGGCCTATCCATCTTATTTGTACATCTACTGACATGAAGAATTAGAGTAAGTATTGGTTCTAATAAAAAAGGTATTTCAACCTGGTACCAGCGAGTAGTAAAATCCATAACCCAGTTCACCACCTCATGAGCTCCATACATATCAGTAAAACATGGTTCCCAACTGTTCCTCATTTAGAGATACTGGGCCAGATCCACAGAAGAATTACGCCGGCGTATCTACTGATACGCCGCGTAATTTTAAAGTTCCCGCGTCGTATCTTTGTTTTGTATCTACAAAACAAGATATGACGGCACCTGGGATCGATCCGACAGGCGTACGTCTTAGTACGCCGTCGGATCTTAGGTGCATTTTTTCCGCCGGCCGCTAGGTGGCGTTTCCGTCAAATTCCGCGTCAAGTATTCAAGTTAGCTAGTTATGGCGATCCACGAACGTACATCCGGCCGGCGCATTTTTTTACGTTGTTTGCGTTCGGCTTTTTCCAGCGTATAGTGAAAGCTGCTATATGGTGGCGTACTCAATGTTAAGTATGGCCGTCGTTCCCGCGTCAAAATTTTTTTTTTTTACGTCGTTTGCGTAAGTCTTTCGCGAATAGGGATTTGCGTAGAATGACGTCACCGTTGTAAGCATTGGCTTGTTCCGGTTTAATTTCGAGCATGCGCACTGGGATACCCCCACGGACGGCGCATGCGCCGTTAAAAAAAAAACGTTGTTTACGTCGGGTCACAACGTATTTACATAAAACACGCCCCCATCACATCGATTTGAATTGCGCGCCCTTACGCCGCCAAAGATGCACTACGCCACCGTAACTTACGGTGTGCATTCTTTGAGGATTAAAAAAAAAAAGAAAAAAAAGTAAGTTACGGCGGCGTAGTGTATCTTAGATACGATACGCCCGACGGAAATATGCACCGATGTACGTGGACTGTCTCCAGTATAAAGCAAATATTGTGGTAAAAAATGTTTTATATGTATTTAAATTATATTGGTCCAGCTTGGACCAATGAAAATATGCACAACTTATACCCGACTGTGGAAACTGCAAATCACTGTAGTAGGCGTGACTACTACAATTGTTTTGCTATGGTCTTCTGGGTCCAGTACTCCTGCATAGCAACCACGGGGGGCATTCACTGGCTTGGCACTGCAGCCATTCAGAGAATGCCTTGAATTTCCGTTCAATGAATACTAGACCTTCTCTGATTGGATGGGGTGGAGAAGAGGGGTGTTGACATCACAATATCGACCTTGTCCAATCAGACAATACTTTGTATTCACTGAAAAAAATACAAGTCGCGATTGGCGGCAGTGCCATGCACTCGACCCCCTGTGGTTAATATGCAGAATGTCACCCGGAAACCGCTCTATAAGGGGCGCCGCCCCCCTAATCCAATGCGTCTGGCCCCTAATCTACATGCAGGGTGCCGGACACATGGATTTCCATTTTGTTTTTTGAAGCACATGATTAGAGACCAAGGCTCTATTTGGCTTCAAAAAAGGGTGGTTTCGGGGCGCAGAGCACTACGCCCCGAGCCCACCCAGTTGTGTAACAATAACAAATTAATATTTAGTATTGTCTACCTGATTCTCCTCCCGGCCCATAAGGAAGCGGGTCCCGAGACCCGATTGGCCGAGAGGAGAAGCAACCATATTGGCTGGTACCAGGGAAGACTGTACATGGAGATCTGGAGGAGACTGTCCTCATTGGAGGGATCAATCTCACTCTGCATCGCCGTGAACACCGGAGCCCGACTGCGTGAGTACCACCCACAGGGTGGGGGGGGGAAGCACCAGCCGCCACAGCCCAGAAGACTGTTGCTATCATAGTAGAAGCGGAGACTACTACAGTGATTTGCAGCTTTTACAGGGATTGGCCAGGGATGGTCCAAGTTGGACCAATGTAACTATGCAAGAAAAATCATACCTAAACTTCAGCTTTAAAAATGATATGGAGAATATATTCACCTTACCATTCAGAGATTTTAGGCATGATCATTTTTGGACGAGCGGACAGAGTGGAAGGATGTGTTCTCTGAACGGTGCCCGTGCCAAGTGGGTGACCAGTGGCGTCACTAGGGTTGGTGTCACCCGGTGTGGTAAAACATGGTGTCACCCCCCCTCTTTCTAGGCTGCCCAGCACCAAGCAGGCAGCGCACGGAGATGGGGCGCACCCAAAACCAACCCCTGTAAATTATAGTATAGGGCAGTATAGTGGCAGGTTAGGGTAATATAGAGTGGTATAGCGGCAGGTTGGTGTAGTGGGGTGGTATAGGACAGGTTAAGGTGGTATAGGGCATGTTGGGGTGATATAGGGTAGCTTGGGGTGGTATAGGGAAAGTTAGGGTTGCATAGGGCAGGTTGGGGTGGTATAGGGCACGTTAGGGTGGTACAGTGCAGGTTGGGGTGGTATAGTGCAAGTTAGGGTGGCATAGGGCAAGTTGGGATGGCATGTGAAAGGTTGGGGTGGTACAGGGCAAGTTAGGGTGGCATTGGGCAGATTGGGGTGGCACAGGGCAAGTTGGGGTGGCATGGGAAAGTTTGGGGTGGAACAGGGCAGGCTGTGGTGGCACAGGGCAGGCTGGGGTGGTACAGGGCTGTTTGGGGGGGGGGGTACAGGGCTGTTTGGGGGGTACAGGGCAGGCTGGGGTGGTACAGGGCAGGCTGGGTGATACAGGGCAGGCTGGGGTGGTACAGGGCAGGCTGGGGTGGTACAGGGCAGGCTGGGCATGTCAGCTAAAAAAAAAAAAAAAAAAAAAAAAAAAAAAAAAAAAAAAAAAGGGGATGGTGTCACTCCTCTAGCCGGTGTCACCCGGTGCGGACCGCACCCCCCTAGCAACGCCTCTGTGGGTGACCTGTGTTCTGCAGGCATCAGGGCAGTCGCTTGGCACTGGACGATTTCCAGCTTCTACCCACAATTCAGCTTTAATGCAGGACTTCTTTCATAAGGTTGCGGTGTGCTGCACCATGTGTTAACTGGACCTGGATGTCAACAGCAATTACTAAAAGAAAAGACTAGTGAGAAAATACAGCGTGCATAGTGCACATTTTATAAGTAGAAGATGAAAGCCTTGGGCAGTATAATTTTCTGGTGGTTTACAGAGTCGAAATGTAGCACTTGGTATTTGTGGTGACATAATGAGATTATTTGCTGACAATTGTGGTTGTGTTTTGCTTGCACAGGAATTTTACATTGTAAACCCATGGATTGTTCCCATCAGCCTTCCTGATAAGATGAAGAGCTGTCAGGAGAGGAGGCGTCTTTCGCCTTGACGGACTATCATGAAGCCGGGAGACAATCGACCTATCTTTCACTGAACCTTATTTGCCTGTTGTATATAAAGCGAAGATAGCAAGTGGATTTCAATACCCGTCAGCTGTCACGGTGCACTGGAATGTTAACCGATCTTGTTTGAAAACGAAAGAATGTAGCATTGAGGTCTATCCTTATGATGTAAAAAATAAATAAAAATGTAATAAAAAAATAAAAATAAATGTTAAACTTCCGCAAAAAGTAAAAACAAAACAAAAAAACCTCACTATTGCTGAAATTGAGTTTTGAAGAACTTTGGAAGCACAAAGCCAACACCCTCCAAGCCTTTAAAAAAGCATGAAGCCGACACCCTCCAAGGCTTTGGAAGCACAATGTCACCCCCCCCCCCCCATGGAAGTTTAGGGTCTGCGTTTGGAAAAGTTCATTGATTTATTTATTTTTATGTGTGCAGGATTAGCGGTTGGCGATGGACTGTTGCGAGGAACCAGGATACGATATGTTTACACATTTTCAAGCTATAGAAAATACCACAAGCCAAACCCATGTCTTAAAAAGTGAAAAAAAAAAAAAGATATATATATGTATTAGGATTGCTAGGAAACTTTTTGCATGTGTGGCGGCTTTGTTGTAGAAACGTTTGTACAACGCTCATGGAAGTGCACTGTGGTTCGTAAAGTGGACGCAAAGTTTTGGGGGTTGTAAACACGCGTGTGCCAAAAATAATGAGAAATAAAATGCACTTTCAAACCATTAAGCCCTGAATTGTCTGTTTATCAACCAAGGGGTTCATTGAGGGTGGCTGATAGCGATCTTTACATTGAGGTTGGCTGGTAGCCATCTTTACATTGAGGTTGGCTGGTAGCCATCTTTACATTGAGGTTGGCTGGTAGCCATCTTTACATTGAGGTTGGCTGGTAGCCATCTTTACATTGAGGTTGGCTGGTAGCCATCTTTACATTGAGGTTGGCTGGTAGCCATCTTTACATTGAGGTTGGCTGGTAGCCATCTTTACATTGAGGTTGGCTGGTAGCCATCTTTACATTGAGGTTGGCTGGTAGCCATCTTTACATTGAGGTTGGCTGGTAGCCATCTTTACATTGAGGTTGGCTGGTAGCCATCTTTACATTGAGGTTGGCTGGTAGCCATCTTTACATTGAGGTTGGCTGGTAGCAATCTTTACATTGAGGTTGGCTGGTAGCCATCTTTACATTGAGGTTGGCTGGTAGCCATCTTTACATTGAAGTTGGCTGGTAGCCATCTTTACATTGAGGTTGGCTGGTAGCCATCTTTACATTGAGGTTGGCTGGTAGCCATCTTTACATTGAGGTTGGCTGGTAGCCATCTTTACATTGAGGTTGGCTGGAGGGCAAAGGATGTTGGGCTGCACAGGGTCATTGGTTGCTAGGACATAAGCAGCTGGGCCTTATGCCGCGTACACACCATCACTTTATGTGATGAAAAAAAACAACGTTTTAAATCATGAAATAAAACAACGTTTTTGAAACTTCATTTTCAAAAACGACGTTGCCTACACACCATCGTTTTTTCAAAATGCTCTATCAAAGCGTGGTTACGTTCAGCACTCTTTTCCATTGAAGCTAGCTTCATAACTTGCTCTATAACTTCCCTCTGTCTTCTACCGCCCTCGATGACTGGCAGGCGTCTCAGCCAATCAGGTTACCGGTAGCCAGAATCAGCCAACCTGATTGGCTGAGACGCCTGTCAGTCTTATACAAGGAGCACATCCCTAGTGCGTTCCTTGTATAAGATTCCGGGACCCGAGGGCTGTACACGGAAAAGCCGTTGGCTCTGATAGGCACTTCCGTACAGCCAACCAGCTGCCGTTATTCAGATGGCTGGACATGAGCGCCGACCATCTGAATAGAACAGCGGCAGCGGCGATAATAACATAGATTCGTGCAATGCATGAATCTATGTTATTAGACTCAGTGGCGGTGAGAGCCAGAGGGGGCGGCGCTCCAGCGCCCTCTATGGACAAACCGCCACTGCCCTGGACAGGCAATAAGGGGTAATTCTACAACAAGGGTTCAGACAGCTGGTAGAATCTATTGTCTCTACTTATTACTGATTGAGGAAACGTTGGATCATTTGGGGACAAAGGTCATGGGGATGAGCGGTTAAGAACAGTACATTCTGATCTATCAACAAGTGAAGCTCTTCGGAAATTGCAGAGTGCTTGTATAGGAGGTAAAACAGATGTCAAAAGTCGCAATTCATCTCAAGTTGATGGGAAAGAAAATGTTTGAAGCTTCTAAGAACTACTTCTATGTTCACCGAAACACTAGAAAAGTAACAAAAATGTACCGTGTAATAGAATGGAGCTCAATCCTGAAATCACAGGTTTCATAGAAACAATTAGCTGGATTCAGGTAGCCGGGCGCATCTTTGAGGCGGCGTAGCGTATCGTATTTACGCTACGCCGTTGTAAGTCAGAGAGGCAAGTGCTGTATTCACAAAGCACTTGCCTCCTAAGTTACGGCGGCGTAGCGTAAATGGGGCCAGCGTAAGCGCGCCTAACTCAAATGAGGATGAGGGGGGCGTGTTTTATGTAAATTACTCGTGACCCGACGTGATTGACGTTTTTTACGAACGGCGCATGCGCCGTCCGTGGACATATGCCAGTGTGCATTGCTCCAAAGTACGCCGCAAGGACGTATTTACGTGAACGTAAATTACGTCCAGCCCCATTCACGGACGACTTACGCAAATGACGTAAATTTTTCAAATTTCGACGCTGGAACGACGGCCATACTTAACATTGACTAGGCCAGCTATTTGCCTTACGTAAACGGCGTATCTTTACTGCGACGGGCATGAATCGGCGTATCTCGCTGATTTACGCTTTCTAGGCGTAAATCAGCGTTCACGCCCCTAGCGGCCGGCGGAACTAGACAGCTAAGATATGACGGCGCACGCCGTCGTATCTTAGCTAGGTTTAAGTGTATCTCAGTTTGAGCATACACTTAAACATACGACGGGCTTAGATTCCGAGTTACGACGGCGTATCTACTGATACGCCGGCGTAACTCTTTGTGAATCTGGCTAAATGTGTCAATATTGTATCTTTAGACATAGCTCTGAGAGAACAGTGCATACAAACCCAAAATGTCAAATTACAGCTTGCCGGGTCTTCAATGTAGAGGCTGCCTTCGTTTTTCCCATTTCTGTCCATTCTCCCTTTATTTGCACCTGGTCAGGGGCGGACTGACAACTCATGGGGCCCCCGGGCAATAGAAGATTATGGGGCCCCTGGCCTTACAGATGGCCACCAAGCCAGGAGGCATTACAGAGGCGGGGCAGCTAAAATCTCAGGATTTTCACATCAAAAGCATGTCAGGTTTGGACATATCAGGGACAGACGTAAAAAAAAAAACACAGATTTTTACATACTGTCCCTGGTTTTAATGAGCCTGGCAACCCTGATGGGCCCCCCTAGTGGCATGGGGCCCTTGGGCAGTGCCCGAGTGCCTCAATGGTCAGTCCGCCCCTGCACCTGGTGATCCTGCCAGTAACACACTTCGGATGACAACACTCACTCCACTGCATCTTCGGAGGAGTAGTGTTGTCACCCTAGGACAGGACTACAGAACACCCCGTTCCAGCAGGAGGAAGGAGGTCCTGATTGTCCTTTATAGATCTTTGGTGAGATCTCGTTTAGAATACTGTGTCAAGTGATGGAGACCTCACTTACAAAAAGATATAAATAAGATAGAACGAGTCCAGAGACCGGTAACAAAAATAGTGAAAGGTCTGAGGGATAAAACATATCAAGAGCATCTTTATGGGGAAAAAAACATATCGAGCGCAACTTCAGAAACTTAGCGGTGGTGCTCAACATTTTTGGGGGGGCGCAAACAAACTGAAAAAAACAAACAAACAATCAAACGCAGCCACTGTACCCATCAATTGCCGCCAGTGTGCCCATCAAACGCAGTCACTGTGCCCAAACACAGCCACTGTGCCCATCAAACGCAGCCACTGTGCCCCATCAATTGCCGCCACTGTGCTCCATCAATTGCCGCCACTGTGCCCCATCAATTGCCGCCACTGTGCCCCATCAATTGCCGCCACTGTGCCCCATCAATTGCCGCCACTGTGCCCCATCAATTGTCGCCACTGTGCCCCCCCCCGCACTTACCTTTCTCGGTGCTGTGCTCCAAGTTCCGAGTCCTCGTGGCTATTCCCGTCCTCTGCTATGATTGGACGCTTGGTAGTCTGGTGTCTAATCACAGCGCCTGTCGCTTCAGCCAATCAGGTGACAGGGTAACCAGACACGATTGGCTGAGAGGCGGGTCAGTGTTCGCTTCCCTAACACAACACTGTAAACAGCGAACGCACAGCATTGCGCCCGCTGTTTACCAATTTAGAAGTCAATTGGCTATAATTAGGCTCTAATTAGGACGCCTATTAGAGCCTACGGCTCTAATGAGGCGCTTCCAAAAAAAAAAACAGCCGCTGTAATTTAGTTGCCCGGCACCCGACAAGGAACCAGACACCTGAATGGGGGCGGCAACAGCGACAATAGATAGATAGACTCATGCAATGCATGAGTCTATCTATTGGTGATAGACAGGTGCAGTAGAGAGGGGGCGGCACTCCTGCTCCCTTTATGGACGCACCGCCACTGAACTTAATATGTGCAGTCTGGAGGAAAGAAAGGAAAAGGAAGACACAATTAAAACCAAAACCAAAAAATACAATGCCTTGAAAAAGTATTCATACCCCTAGAAATGTTCCACATTTTGTCATGTTACAGCCAAAAGCGTAAAATGTATTTTATTGGGATTTTGTGTGATAGACCAACACACAGTGGCGCATAATTTTAAAGTGGAAGGAAAATGATAAATGGTTTTAATTTTTTTTTACAAATAATATGTGAAAAGTGTGGTGTACATTTGTCCGGGACTTGAGCCAAGGCAGAAGAACATGCGAGTGGAAATGAATGGGCATGCACCCGAAACTGAAGAAATATTCCCAGCACATGATCATCAGAAAGGGGCACAGATAATGGGAAATATATATTTTTGTTTTTAATTCTGCACTGACTATCTTTGAAATTGCCTGGGCACCTGTTCAAATCCAATCCGGGGACAAAACCAGGGACAGACTTGGTCCGGGGACAGTGTCCTCTGGGGACTGTCCCCGGAAACCGGGGACGTCTGGTCACGCTACTCTAGGGAGTAACAGACTGGCTGACTCTAGAGAACGAGCCCAGAAGCAGTCTACCACAGACTGCCAACAAACGTTTGGAAATGTGGACGCTGATGGCTGAAAAATGAAACCCCATAAATGACCACATCCTATAGTCATGACCCAGCCAGTAGTATGGATGCTGCACCGGCACATAGAATGCTTCAGTTCGGTGACCTGCACTCAGGGCCGTCTTTAATATGGTTTGGGCCCTGGGAAAACATTTTTTTTGGGCCCCCCTCTAGCTTATTTTGGTCCTGGTTGGTTCACATGTATGTGTTTTGGCGGCCCTCATTTGTGCAGGCACAGCAGCCCATTGATTTGAATGAGCTGCCATGCCTTCGTATAACATGAGGCATGCACTTTTCTTTGCAGGAAACGCAGGCATGGCGGCCCATTCAAATGAATGGGCTGCTGTGCCTGCGCAAATGTGGGCCGCCAAAACACATACATGTGAACCAGCCAGGCCCAAAATAAGCTCATCAAGCAGTTAAATACAGACAGTAATGCCATGTGCTCTGAGGCCTTACTCAGCCTGGACTGCAGGTCTGGTCTGTGATTTAAAGAGTTCCTATATTTTACACATGGCATGGCATGGGGTCCCATGGTGCTAAAGCAGAATGGACAGACGGTGCTGTTACCCCATGCCATGTGTAAAATAGAGGAACTTTTTAAAACACTGACCAGACCTGCAGTGAATCATCAAATATTATAAAGACTTTGAGCACACTCTACAGAAAACTTCTATTTACAATATAGATTAGCAAACAGTGACATACCTTGAGGAGCAGGACATGAAGAAGTCAGCCTCGGGAAGAGCAAACTGGGGATGTTATAAAATCACATTCTAATTCACTTTTATATACAAGCAGCACCCAGTGGCAGGAAGGGAGAAGTGCACGTCTAAAGGGAAGCCAGGGGTGCTGTACATTTTAAAACACTGGGAAGGGAAGCAGTCCTGGCACTGGCTGCGTGCTGCTGATGATGATTTTCAGCCTGATTTGTGGGCAGCACAGGGGCTTAACGGGCGGCTCTGCTTTGGGCCCCCAACAGTGACAGGGCCCTGGGCAGCTGCCCCTGTTTGCCCTATGGTAAAGATGGCCCTGCCTGCACTGCGTCTCAGCACTACAAACCATCTAGAACCACCACCAGTAGAACAAACTGGTCTCTAATTAGAGCTTTCTAAGGATGACAGTGAATCTTGTATGATGAAAAATTCAAACTGATAACTTCACAGAAATCCAAAAAAAAAGCAATTTCCCCCCAGAAATGACCTTTTCTGTATGCGGAATCATCACATCAGCAAACTTCACCATGACTTAAAGCCATAAAGGTGAGATGTAGGCAGGTAATGTGATTGGCATTGACTAACTGTCTGAGTCACCCCGGGGAGTCTGTGAACACTGGGGCTGGAATTAAATGATCGGATCTTTGATTCAGAGACCTGTCAGATACGGTGACCGCAGGTCAAAGGTCCCAATAACACAAACTCTGCCTGGAAGCCATCTTCTGTCATCGCATATAAATTGAACGGTCTCAGCTCTGGTATTTATATCATCATGGAAAGTCTCAAAAACTGTTGGTAGTAGCAGACTACAGGTGGTGTGTATTTTCGCTGGCTACACTTACAAAAATTCTCCATAAATCCCAACTTTATGGGGAAAAAGGAGGCAACATCTTACTTGCTGCCCTAGTGATCATACAGGAAGCTCTAAACCCCACACTCTATTAAAGTGCTTTTAATGTTTTCTGTGTCCCCACAGTGAGAGAGTCTCTTCACTTCCTGTTCTGGTGACCACACATAAATTGGAGAACTCATTACAGGGCCATAAAAGACGAAAACAGTCCTTTGGCACCATTCACGGAGAAACAAGGTTCACAGCCACTCTTCACATAACTTCACACATTGTGAAGACCAAAAACAGCTCATACAGAAGTTGTGGTCAACTTTCTTGATATTTGGGGGTCTTAAGTGCAGCCCCCAACATCAGCAAAGGGCCACACAAAAAAATCAGCATACGCACAACAGGATATAGTGAAATACTATGGATATGGTCAGGGGTCAAGTCCTGGGGAAAAAAGTGTGGGAACTCCCATCCAAGATCCACTCCCCCACCAAAAAAAAAAAAGATACGCTCATATGCATAATTACTAAACCTCAAGCTCAAGTTCTTTCTAAATCCCGCGATAACTCGTGGCAGACCTCTGCAATGTCTCCTGGGAACACTGACAAAAGCTCCCAGGAGACATTGCAGCATCGAGGAAGTGACGGAATACCCGCACACTACCTGATGAATCCATATACAGGAAGCGGCCAGTAACAAAGTATTACTAAGGTTCGCCTGCCCCTGCCCCTGAGAGTGACTCCAGCTGGGCATCGCCGCTTAGTGAAGAATTGGCTCGGGCAGCTCGTCTGCTCTCGGCTGCTCTAGTCCTGCAAAGGGAACCGAGTTCCTGCTGTGAAAAAGGTGCAGGAACTCCGTTCCCATGCGTTCCCGCAGGACTTGAGCCCTGGATATGGTACACAGGAGATGGTCAGGGACTACAGACATGATACAAGAACTGGTCAGAGACTGCAGACATGATACGAGAGATGGTCGGAGACTGCAAACATGATACGAGAGCAGTGGCGGCTGGTGCTCAAAATTTTTTGGGGGGCGCAAACGGAAAAAAGAAAATTGCAGCCTCACTGTGCCCATCAAATGCAGCCACTGTGCCATCAAATGCAGCCACTGTGCCATCAATTGACACCACTGTGCCATGCTGTCAAACGCAACCACTGTGCCATCAATTGTCCTCACTGTGCCATGCCATCAAACGCAGCCACTGTGCCATCAATTGTCACCACTGTGCCATGCCATCAAACGCAGCCACTGTGCCATCAATTATCACCACTGTGCCATGCCATCAAATGCCGCCACTATGCCATCAATTCGCACCACTGTGCCATGCCAAACGCAGTCACTGTGCCATGCCATCAAACGCAGTCACTGTGCCCCTCAATTGTCGCCACTGTGCCAATTGTCGCCACTGTGCCCTTTAATTGTTGCCACTGTGCCCATTGTCACCACTGTGCCCTGTAAAATGCACTTACCTTACTCCTTCCACGTCCCTCAATGTCTTCTTCTCCCACCTTGGTGACGCTTCAGTCAATCAGGTTACCGATAACCAGAATCGGGGAACCTGATTGGCTGAGTCGGCCATCAGTCTCATCCAAGGAACGCACCCCCTACTGGCTCTGATAGGCACTTCCGCACAGCCAACCAGCTGCCATTATTCAGGTGGCCAGCGCTCAAGTTTCCGCCATCTCTAATAGACCAGCGGCAGCTGGCAACAATAACATACATTCATGCAATGCATGTATGTATGTTATTAGACTCAGTGACGGGCGAGAGCCAGAGGGGGCGGCGCTCCAGCGCCCTCTATGGACGAACCGCCACTGTACGAGAGATGGTCAGAGACTGCAGACATGAAAGGAGAACTGGTCAGAGACTGCAGACATGAAACGAGAACTGGTCAGAGACTGCAGACATGATACGAGAACTGGTCAGAGACTGCAGACATGGAACGAGAACTGGTCAGAGACTGCAGACATGAAATGAGAGATGGTCGGAGACTGCAGACAGAAATGTGTTTACTGTACTTCACCAACAGTCCTTTCCAATAGCACATTCAGAGGCACCACAGAGTCCAGCCAGCACCAGGGGGTTCATGTTAGGTCCTAACAAAGGTGCAGCATGCAGACACACTTCCTTTATTAGATCTCCTGTGTTAAGCCTACAGGGGATACCTACAGGACCTGCCAGTCAGGGTAGAGATAGATACAGAACTGTGGGTTCCTAGGGGGGTTCTGAGCAATTTTCACCTCTGAGATATGCAAGTACTGACACCAATAATCTTTCTAGCTTTCTGTAAGTTATCACCAATAAAGAAGCATCCTACCCACCTACCACCAGGCTAAGCCCTCATTCACATGGGCATGCCTTTTTGCACACTTATGTGAAGGGTCCTTCTTGTCTACTAGACATGTGCAGGATGAAAATAATTGTTTTGTTTCGATTCGTTATTTAACCAAATTCATTTTTTCATTGCATTCATTTTAGGAATTCGTTTCGTATTCGAAAAAATTCTACCGCATTTGAAAAATGCGATCAAATTAGAAAAAGAAAAAGTTCCATCGCATTCGAAAAAACTTGACCGTTTCGAAGAAGTGAACTATATATAACCATTTTACGAAATTCGAATTTTATATAGAATGAAATCGAAATTAGAATAGAAAATAATAGAAAAGAATAGCATAGAAAAACAATAGAACAGCCCTTACTTCTCTGAGCTGGCCGCTCAGCTGTCAGCTAATTGCCAGCTCCTGTCTCTCCACAGTGACTCGCCTGTTGATGATATCCTGCTCATCAGTCCTGCCTACTTAAGCCATTCAGCCAAGATGATCTCTGCCTTCGCCTTGGTCAACATCACTGCATTCCTGTTAAGGACTTGCTTGGCTGACATTCCTTCTGGCTCCAGATCCTGCTTGCTGTTCCACTACGCTGATCCCTGGCTTCCTGACTATCCGTTCCGGTTACCGAACTTTAGCTATGTTTTGACAACGTTTGTTCTATTTACTTTTATTATTAAACAAGTGTGATTTAACTGTACTTCTGTCTCGGTCTGATTCACGGTTTCTGTCAAAAATAATCAATCTCTCTCTCTCAAAACAATAGAACATATATATTTTATTCTATTATTTTCTTGTCAAATTTGATTTCATTCAATGTGAAATTTGAATTTCGGAAGATGGCTTCCAAATTTCGTATAGAATGAATTTGAATAGAAATTGATAGAAAATAATAGAATATAAAAACAATAGAACAGAATATAATCTATTTTATTCTATTCTGTGTTTTTGTTTTTCTATTCTAATATTTTCTATTCTTTTCAAATTCATTCTATACGAAATTAGAATTTCGGAAGCCATCTTCCAAAATTCGAATTTTGTATAGAATGAATTTAAATTTGAATATAGAAAAGATTAGAATACAATAAAAATGAATAGAATAAAATTAAATATAATATATATATATATATATATATATATAGCATTTTCCGAAATTCAAATTTCATATAGAATGAATTTGAATAGAACAGATTAGAATACCATAGAAAATAATTTTATTACATGCCTTTAAATTCTATTTTTTACTATTCTTTTATTTTTTATTCTATTGCTTTGTTATTTTATAGTCTCTTTTATTGTATAATTTTTTTCAAAAATCGATTTCTATTTTTTCAAATTTGTTTTCGAATTCTCCTCTCCTGACCACCTCCAGCGCTGGGCTGACAGGGGTAGCAATGCCACTTTAACTACTCCTGTCAGCCCTGTAGGCAGAAAGAACTCGCCACAGGGAACCCCCATCTACACAATGGAACTGCTGCCCCCAGGGCAGGTGTCCCTCCTGTCCACCCTTTGTCCAGCCCTGAGCAGCTGCATCCGATTGGATACGGCTGCTGTTTGGCCAACAATTCTGTGCTCAGCTCCTTCAAATTTCAGAGGCTGGCGGGTGGGAGAAAGCCAACAGGACCACCCACGACTTGAACTTTTGGTCAGGTAATCAGGAACTCCTGGCCATATTTAGAATCTACATCAGGAGAGTTAATCAATGGCAGCCTACATCTTTTCTCATCTCCGGGTTCCTTATATCAATGTGATATTTACAGATAGATGTTTAATATGCGCCTCCTTCCGTGGAGAGGAATTAATAACCAAGTCAGGTGGGAAGTCTTCGGATTTTCGGAATGTAATTGTAGTCTCAGCCAGTTCCTAGAGGAAATTCATTTTCCTGCACTAAGCACAGACAGGTGAGGCCTAAATCTAGCTAAGAATATTTAGTAATGTAATCAGCTCCTCCGAGGCGCCGGGAAGGCTCTGCCGCGTACAGATAATTGAAAAAAAAAAAAAAGCACATAAAAAGGTCTTTGGAATTGTCCAGTTTAAAGTGGTGGTGACCCACAATCCTCTTATGGGTGCTCATTCCGAAATTTTTATCATCAGCGGGATAATTTCTGCTACAGAGACTCATTTATTAAAGCGGCTTAAAGAAGAGAGATGATGTTCAGGGAGAAGGCAATTCGATATTTGGTTGCTGTAGTTTGGCAAATTCTGTACCAGATATGGACAGGGTGACAGGGTGAGGATCATTGTAATTTTAGCAGCTGGCCAGCCATGACAGTGATGAGCCCACATTGTACAAGAAGTCACTAACCAGCAGAAGGGCCCTTTCATACTGGTGCGCTTCAGAACGCGCTTTAACCACTTGATCACCGGGCCTATTTTGGCATTTCTCTCCTTCATGTAAAAATCAATTTTTTTTTGCTAGAAAATTAATCAGAACCCCCAAACATGATATATTTTTTTAGCAGACACCCTAGGGAATAAAATGGCGGTCATTGCAACTTTTTTTCCACGCACAGTATTTGCGCAATCATTTTTCAAAGCCTTTTTTTAGGGAAAAAAACTGTTTCATGAATTAAAAAAATAACAATCCAGTTAAGTTAGCCTAATTTTTTTGTATAATGTGAAAGACGATGTAACGCCGAGTAAATAAATAACCTTACATGTCATGCTTTAAAATTGCGCACACTCATGGAATGGCGCCAAACTTCAGTACTTAAAAATCTCCATAGGCGACGCTTTAATTTTTTTAACAGGTTACTATTTTCGAATTACAGAGGAGGTCTAGTGCTAGAATTGTTGCACACGCTCTAACGCACGCGACGATACCTCACATGTGGGGTTTAAACAGTGTTTACATATGTGGGCGGGACTTGAATGCGTGTTCGCTTCTGCACGCAAGCTACTGGGACAGGGGCGTTAGAAAAAAACAAAACTGTTATTTTATTTTTTTACTTCATTTTTTTACATTTTATTTTTTTTCATCACTTTTATTCCTATTACAAGGAATGTAAAACATTCCTTGTAATAGGAATCACTGTGACAGGTCCTCTTTATGGAGAGATGTCAATAAGACCCCACATCTCTCCTCCAGGCTTACAAGCATGAAATCAGTGAAAACAAATTCACCGATCACATGCCGACAGCCGTGATTGCGGCTTTGTTTACTTCCGGGTACCGAGCGTGACGTCATAACATCGCGCCTGGGCCTCCGATGGTCATAGAGATGACTGGTGACCATCTGGTCACCAGTCATCTCTATGCTTCCCAGAAGCACCGGCCGATTCGCTCTCCGGGCCCCCGATGGCACGGGAGAGCCCGGAGAAGCACCGGATGGTGGCGGGAGGGATGTCCCCTCCCGCTGCCTATGAGAACGACCAAGCGGCGGAACTGCCGCTTTGAACGTTCTTATCGTGCACAGAATCGGCGGCTGAAGACGGCGATATCTGAATGATGCCTGTAGCTGTACCATGGACGTCCTCGGTGATGAAGTGGTTAAAAAATAAATACATGTTTTTACGCACTTTTAGGCTAGGTTCACACTGCTGCGAATTCAAAATCACGGTAAAAAAAAACAAAAAAACGTGATTTGGCGGCTTTGTTTTTGCAGCAATCTGAGGCCCTGATTTCAGGGAATGCCAGTCTATAGAGCTGAATTCGCATCGCACACGGATCAAACTCGCACAGGACCCTCCCCCCCGCAGCTTATATTTGCAAAGCATTGATGTGAACGACACTAATGTTAAACAATGTAATTTAAATGACTTGCGAATTTGAGAAATCGCAACGGCTCAAATTCGCAATAGAATTCGCAGCAGTGTGAACCTAGCCATAGGCTAGGTTCACACTGCCTCGAATGAAAATCGCGTGATTTTACGGCGATTTTGCCGCTATTCGCGGCCGCGATTTCAGGGAATGCCAGTCTATAGAGTTGAATTTGCATCGCACACGGATCAAACTGGCAAAGGACCCTTTTTTCGCGTCAGGTGACTCAGCCGCCTGACAAGTCGCGCTCCGCTCTATTCAATGGAACCGGTCTAATAGGAGCGACTCAAGTCGCTTCGACTTAGAAAAAGGTTCTTGTACGACTTTGGGGGCGACTTGCATTGTCTTCAATACAGAAGTCATTTTGCAAGTCGCCTCTGAATTCGTCTTGAGATCGCCGAGTCGCCCCCAAAGTCGTGCCGCCCCTGTGTGACCCGGCTCTAACAGCAACAAAAAGGTAGGGTGTGCTACAAAGTTTGTTACATTCATTGCAATGTACATAGATCATCCAGAGGGGATTGTTTTTTTTTTCCTCAAGTCCTAAATACATACAAGAAAACCCAGGTAAACACACACTGATACACACCAACACAGAAATCCACACGCCATAATTCACCTCAAAATAGGGTTGCCACCTCATCCCTTTAAAAAGGAACACATCTGAATTACACAGATTCTGAGGCTAATTTAATGCATATAAGGCACCAAGTGAGTTTAATTACCACCTTAATCAGCCACAGAACCTGTGTAATTCAGATGTGTTCCTTTTTAAAGGGATGAGGTGGCAACCCTACCTCAAAACTGCATTAGTTTTCATTACACAAAGAAAACATTTCAGCCTAATGGCCGCCTCATGTAAAGTACAGCAAAGAGCACCGGCTTCCAATAGGTAACAAAACCTGGCCTGTGTTAGTGAATGGAGAGGCACGGCTGTACAGACTCATCCTCACATCCAAATCTGAATGGTGGGCAGGTGTGTGGCCCCCGAGTGCACACCGTCTACATTTGGGGCCACACACCCATTCCCTACATGTCTGACAAACTTGGTTGTTCGGATGAGTCTCCATTCACTAACACAGGCTGCATGCTGCTCCAGACACACAAAACAATGGCTCATTACTGATGTGAATGAGGCCCACCCATCCCGGTATAATTGAACGTGTTTGTAGATTTCTGCTGTATGCACTGATGTGAATGAGGCCCACCCATCCCGGTATAATAGAACGTGTGTTTGTAGATTTCCTACCTGTGTGCTGTCCTCTGCCAGGCTCAGTCTGTGATCTGCTTTGCACTGAGCAGGACACAGCTGTATGTGATTGGATCACGTGTTCCCATATTCAATCAGACTGATCTACTACAAAAAAAATGACCTAGTACTAGAAGGGGCACCATACAATCTCGTTTAGCCTAGGTTCACATTGGAGCGATTTGGCATGCGACTTGAGAGATCAAAAATCGCATTACAAGTCGCAGCCTATTGGCGGCAACGGCATTATTCCAATCGGTGCATTTTGTGGCGCCGCACCAATTTGCAAAAGTAGTTCCTGCACTACTTTTGCCGATTTCAGGTGCGACTTCAATAGACATCTATGTATGAAGCCACATCATAGGCGTGCGCACAGGGTGTGCCAGGTGTGCCTGGGCACACCCTAATCACCTTGTATGCTGCAGATGCCCACTGACCAATGATATTTCACCCAAAAAAAATGAAAATGAAAATAAAAATTATAAATAATAATATAATTTTTTTTTAAATAGTAATAATTGTTAAAAAAAAAAATACAAAAAAAATTGTAAAAATAAAAACTACTGACACTGTCCACTGCCCCATGGATACCAAACTCTGCCATACTGACATAATGGGGGTCCTAAAAAAAAGAAAAAAAAAAATATATATATATATATATATATATATATATATATATATATATATATATATATATATATAAAAAATGTATAAATAATAATAATTAAAAAAAATAGTAAAAAAAATGTAATTGTAAAAAATAATAAAAAATAAAATAGTAAAAAAATAAAAATACTGACACTGTCCACTGCTCCACTGACACAAAACTCTGCCCTAATGACATCATCCACTGCTCTACTGACACCGGCAGTATATACTATATACACGTATGTGATTGAGCTTTGGGGTGCACACCCTAATGCAAAAGGCTGCGCACACCTATGAGCCACATAGATGTCTATCAAGTAGCACCTGAAATCGTGCTGACCTTGCTACTTTGAAATCGCACTACTTCAAGTAGCATCAATGTGAACCAGAGCTTAAAGGGGATGTAAAGGTAAAAATAAAAAAATCCCCTAAATGGCTTCCTTTACCTTAGTGCAGTCCTTCTTCACTTACCTCATCCTTCCATTTTGCTTTTAAATGTCTTTATTTCTTCTGAGAAATCCGCCGGCCATCTGAATAATGGCAGCTGGTTGGCTGTGGAAGAGGCTTTCCGATTACAGCCCATTGTCTTCCAGATGCTTATCCAAGGGACGCACGGGGGGTGCGTTCCTTGGATAAGACTGACAGGCGTCTCAGCCAGTCAGGTTCACCGGTTCTGGTTACCGGTAACCTGATTGGCTGAAGCGTCATCAAGGGCTGACTCCAGAAAGGTAAGTGCCAGGCAGGGGGGAGGCATTTTACAGGGTACAGTGGCAGCATTTTACAGGGAACAGTGGCGAAAATTGATGGGCACAGTGGCGACAATTGCTGGGCCCCCTGGCCGACAATTGATGGCACAGTGGTGACAATTGCTGGGCACAGTGGTGAAAATTGCTGGGCACAGTGGCTACAATTGCTGGGCACAGTGGCTACAATTGCTGGGCACAGTGACGACAATTGCTGGGCACAGTGACGACAATTGATGGCACAGTGGTGACAATTGATGGCACAGTGACGACAATTGCTGGGCACTGTGGCGACAATTGATGGGCACAGTGGCGACAATTGCTGGGCACAGTGGCGACAATTAATGGGTACAGTGGCGACAATTGCTGGGCACAGTGGCGACAATTGATGGCACAGTGGTTACAATTGATGGCACAGTGGCTGCGTTTGATGGCATGGCATAGTGGTGACAACTGCTGGGCACAGTGGTGACAATTGATGGCACAGTGGAAACAATTGATGGCACAGTGGCTGCGTTTGATAGCATGGCACAGTGGCTGCATTTGATGGCACAGTGGCTGCGTTTGGCATGGCACAGTGGTGACAATTGATGGGCCCAGTGGTGACAATTGATGGGCACAGTGGCGACAATTGATGGGCACAGTGGCGACAATTGATGGCACAGTGGTGACAATGGGCACAGTGGCGACAATTGATGGCACAGTGGCTGCGTTTGATGGCATGGCACAGTGGTGACAATTGATGGCACATTGGCTGCATTTGATGGGCACAGTGGCTGCCTTTGATGGGCACAGTGGCTGCCTTTGATGGGCACAGTGGTTGCAATTGTTTTTTTTTTTTTCGTTTCTTTGCCCCCTCCCCCCCCCCCCAAAAAAAAGGAGCACCAGCCGCCACTGAATGCAGTTCAATAGAAGGTAACCTGCTTCATTGTTTTAATGTTCTCTGTTTGAATTGCTCACATCTATGAGAGGTGTGCATTATGCTTGCCATATATTAGGAGATTACAAGGAATTTTTACTATCTTTCAATTGCACAGGTTAAGGTAACGTACAACCAGCAGTTCTTATTGTTTTAGGACTCATCACACCAGGGCCGTAACAAGGGATGGGCAGGAGCGACGGCTGCCCTGGGTGCAGTTGTATCCTGCAGGGAAAGGTGTGCCGCCATTTTGACTATATGCCTGACAGGAGTAGTGACAGTGGCGTCACTACTCCTGTCAGCCAAGAGCTGGGAGCAGTGGGGAGAGCAAAAAGAACAAGAAGGCTGTGCTCTCTTTCGCCTCTCTGCCACAGGGATCTCCCACAATGTACAGCCTCAGTTCTTGCAATGACTCCACCAGGGGTGGACTGACAACTCAAGGGGCCCCCGGGCAGTGGTGGCTGGTACTCAAAATGTTTGGGGTGCAAACAAACGGAAAAAAACATCAATTGTCACCACTGTGCCATGCCATCAAACGCAGCCACTGTGCCATCAATTGTCACCACTGTGCCCATTATTTGTCACCACTGTGCCATGCCAAACGCAGCCACTGTGCCATCAAACGCA
Organism: Rana temporaria; assembly: GCF_905171775.1. NCBI lineage: Eukaryota > Metazoa > Chordata > Amphibia > Anura > Ranidae > Rana > Rana temporaria. The sequence goes on along the minus strand of NC_053500.1, from coordinate 25,339,408 downwards.
GTCACTGTGCCATGCCATCAAACGCAGCCACTGTGCCATCAATTGTCACCACTGTGCCCATTAATTGTCACCACTGTGCCATGCCATCAAACGCAGCCACTGTGCCATCAATTGTCACCACTGTGCCCATTAATTGTCACCACTGTGCCATGCCAAACGCAGCCACTGTGCCATCAAACGCAGCCACTGTGCCATGCCATCAAACGCAGCCACTTTGCAATCAATTGTTACCGCTGTGCCATCAATTGTCGCCACTGTGCCCATCAATTGTCCCCACTGTGCCATGCCAAACGCAGCCACTGTGCCATGCCATCAAACGCAGCCACTATGCCATCAATTGTCACCACTGTGCCCATCAATTGTCACCACTGTGCCCATACATTTTTGCCACTGTGCCCATCAATTGTCGCCACTGTGCCCATCAATTGTAGCCACTGTGCCCTGTAAAATGCTGCCAGATTGCCCCCCCGCCCGGCACTTACCTTTCTGGGGTTAGCTATCCTCCTTCCACAGTCCCTCGATGTCTTCTCCCGCCCTCGATAAAGCTTCAGCCAATCAGGTGACCGGTAACCAGAACCGGTGAACCTGATTGGCTGAGACGCCTGTCAGTGTTAGCCAGGGAACGCACCCCCCTTGTGTCCCCTGGTTAACTATTTGGAAGCCGATTACAGCCCTCAGGGGTTGGCTCTGTTTGGCACTTCCAAAGCCAACCAGCTGCCGTTATTCAGATGGCTGGCGCTCACCAGGGGGCCGGCCATCTGAATAGTGGGCGGCAGCAACAATACATAGATTCATGCAATGCATGAATCTGTGCATTGTATTCAGTGGCGGTTCAGGAGCGAGAGGGGACGGCGCTCCGGCGCCCTCTATGGACGCACCGCCACTGCCCCCGGGCAATAGGAGATTATGGGGCCCCCAGGCAATAGATTATGGGGCCACACAGTATACACACACAGACACACAATATACACACAGTATCTATACACACAGAATACACATACACACATTGAAAGGGTAGTGGAGAGGCGGGATAATCTTGGGATTTTTTCAAAAATATGATATTTACATACTGTCCCTGGTTTTACTGAGGCTGACAACCCTGATGGGGCCCCCTAATGGCTGGCAGTGCCCGAGTGCCCGAATGGTCAGTCCGCCCCTGGACTCCACTCTTAATCAAAATCCTCCTATTGACAAGTGGATGACTGCTGGGGGTAGGATCCCCTAAGCTTGCATATAATGGGTGGGGTGCAGTTTGGCATCTTTGCCCTGGGAGCTGGATGACCTTGTCCCGGCGCTTGCACCACACCATAGCGGTGCAGTAACGTGCTAAAACAATCTCTTAACTGTGCATTATCTTACATCATATGACACCCAGTGCAGCATGTTACGGTGACATTTATTGTAAATACATTCTGAATAGTACCCCAACACACCCACACACCCAAATGCACAGAAATAATTAATCTGCATGTAAATTCAGTCTGTGCAAAACTGAATGTCCTCCAGCTGCATTCTCTGCAATTCGAATGTGTGAATGTGGAAAATTCCGCATTGTGGCCACTAGATGGCTGAGGGGCATACCTATTTTCTATGATAGTCAGTGCCAACCTGTGGACATATAATGGTATGACCACTTGATGGCAGTGAGTATCATAGAAAACGGGTATGCTCCTCAGTGCCATCTTGTGGTCATAATGCAATATTTTCAGCATTTACACATTTAAATTGCAGAAAATAAAGGCAGAGAACATTTGATTTTTACCACACTCCCACAGAATAAATTGACATCCAGTTTCGATGGGGTATTTTTTTTATAAATGCAGCCATTGGTTTAAATGGGGCCTCGTGTTTTCAATATAAACTGTTGGTGGTCAGTTGCATCTGGTGATTTTCCTGATGGGTTCCGTGGGTTGGAAGTGGTTGTGACTGACAAAAGATTGTCCTACATATGTCCAACATTTAGGGCCAGATCCACGAAAGAATTACGCCGGCGTATCTCTTGATACGCCGCGTAATTTCAAATTTTGCGCGTCTTATCTTGTTTTGTATCTACAAAACAAGATACGACGGCATCGATCCGACAGGCGTACGTCTTAGTACGCCGTCGGATCTTAGGTGCAATTTTTCGGCGGCCGCTAGGTGGCGTTTCCGTCGAATTCCGCGTCGAGTATTCAAATTAGCTTGTTACAGGGATCCACGAACGTACGTCCGGCCGGCACATTTTTTTACGTCGTTTGCGTTCGGCTTTTTCCGGCGTATAGTTACCCCTGCTATTATGAGGTGTACTCAATGTTAAGTATGGCCGTTGTTCCCGCCTCGCATTTTGAATTTTTGACGTCGTTTGCGTAAGTCGTTCGCGAATAGGGATTTGCGTAGAATGACGTCACCGTCTTAAACATTGGCCTGTTCTGGTTTCATTTCGAGCATGCGCACTGGGATACCCCCACGGACGGCGCATGCGCCGTTAAAAAAAAAAACGTTGTTTACGTCAGGTCACAACGTATTTACATAAAACACGCCCCCATTACATTCATTTGAATCCCGCGCCCTTACGACGCCAAAGATACACTACGCCGCCGTAACTTACGGCGCGAATTCTTTTAAGGATTCGAAAAAAAAAAGTTACGGCGGCGTAGTGTATCTTAGATACGCTGCGCCCGGCGGAAAGATGCGCGGAGGTAGGTGGATCTGCCCCAGTATGTTTACATTGTATGTGATCCAATGATAAGTCCTTCTCTGTCCTATGGAAGGGCTGAGCGTCTTCTCTCCCCTTCTATAATACATGAAATCCCATTACACATTCCTCTAATGATAAGAACCCTGCAAGTGGCATGTCTGCTGCTCCGCAATACGTTCTCTTTGATGACCAGAAAAGACGTTATTATGCAGTCTGACCTCGCTCCAGCGCTTTCACGGACAGATTTCAATTGCAAATATTAAAGCCGGATTGTGTGAGAATTAGCATATCAAAGCCGAATATAAAGAGACCAGCAATAGTATTGTGCGGGGAAAATAAAACAATTCAAAAGCGTGAGTGACAAGTCTGTGTAATAAGCGGCGGTATATCACCAGGCCAGATCAGACCACTGCTCTACGAGCATGCCAGAGAGTGGATCTAAAGGGGAACTCCTACCAAAACATGGAGATTCTCCTATCACAGCTATTTACAACTTACAATGTAATCTGTTTAGTAGGGTTATCGAGCTTTTTTCAGTAGTGACATCTTTTAAAAGTATGCAGAATCTTGAGGCACCCAAGTATAAAGTGTAAAAAAAAAATGTAAATGTGACTTCTCAATGGTAAACCTCAGACGGGGACAATGTACACAACCACATTGCTGAAATGTAACTTCATGTCAGAGGTCCTGCTCCCATCCCATCAGAGGTCCTCCCTTCATCGCATTAGAGGTCCCCACTCCATCGCATTAGAGGTCCCCCCCTCCATCACATCAGAGGTTCACCCTCCATCGCATTAGAGGTCCACACTCCTTTGCATTAGAGGTCCCCCCTCCATCACATTAGAGGTTCACCCACCTTTGCATTAGAGGTTCACCCTCCATCACATCATAGGTTCCCCTTCATCGCATCATAGGTCCCCCACAACATCACATCATAGGCCCCCCAACATGACATCATAGGCCCCCCCAACATCACATCATAGGTCCCCCCCCAACATCACATCATAGGTCCCCCCCAACATCACATCATAAGTCCCCCCCCATCACATCATAGGTCCCCCTCAACATCACATCATAGGTCCCCCCCCCCAATATCAAATAATAGGTCCCCCCAACATCACATCATAGGCCCCCCCCCACATCACATCATAGGTCCCCCCCAACATCACATCATAGGTCCCCCCAACATCACATCATAGATCCCCCTCAACACCACCTCATAGGTCCTCCCCAACATCACATCATAGGTCCCCCCAACATCACATCATAGGTCTCCCCCCAACATCACATCATAGGTCCCCCTATCACATCATAGGTCCCCCTCAACATCACATCATAGGCCCCCCCCCCAACATCACATCATAGGCCCCCCCCCCCACATCACTTTATAGGTCCTCCTCAACATCACATCATGGGTCCCCCCAACATCACATCATAGGTCCCCCTCAACACCACCTCATAGGTCCTCCTCAATATCACATCATAGGTCCACCCATCACATCATAGGTCCCCCTCAACATCACATCATAGGTCCCACCCCACATCACATCATAGGTCCCCCCCAACATCACATCATAGGCCCCCCCAACATCACATCATAGGTCCCCCTCAACATCACATCATAGGTCCCCCCCAACATCACATCATAGGTCCCCCCAACATCACATCATAGCCCCCCCCCCAACACCACATCATAGGTCCCCCTCAACACCACCTCATAGGTCCTCCCCAACATCACATCATAGGTCCCCCTCAACATCACATCATAGGTCCCCCTCAACATCACATTATAGGTCCCCCCCATCACATCATAGATTCCCCCCCCATCACATCATAGGTATCCCCCCACATCACATCATGGGTCCCCCCATCACATCATAAGTACCCCCCTCCATCCCCTCAAAGGTCCCCCCAATCACATCAGAGGTCCCCCATCACATCAGATGCCTCTATCACCTAAGACCTCCCCTTTTGTGCCAGAGCAGAGCCCCCCCTGCCCCAAAGCACCCACCACCATATTGACGGCATGTGGCATGGTATGGTTCAGGAGGGGGGCCTGTCTCTCGCCCCCCCCCCCTTTCGTGGCCTGCCAGGCTGCATGCTTGGCTAAGGGTCTGGTATGAATTTTGGGAGGGCACACCATTTTTCTTTTTCTAATTTTGTCGTGAGGTTCCCCTTAAAATCCATACCAGACACAAAGGTCCTTGTATGGACTGGGGAGGGGACCCCATGCCGTTTTTTTCTTAATTTTTTTAAATAGCCGGGTGCCGGCAATTGCAACTGTGAGTCAATTTAAATGTGATTTGACTTGTTTTTCTTTTTTTGGAAATGTAATTTTTTCTGCAGCAGGTTCTATACATGCTACAGGCAGGGTGTTCGGCCCAACTCTACCAACAACCATCCTCCCTATAAACTCCAATGCTTTGTGCCATCATTTCACTGACATTTCCTGAATTTTATTTGGAAAACTTTATTTAGAAAGTAGGGAAGTGTGGGTGAGCCGTTCTGTATTTCACTGAAAGTGTTAATAGCAGTAAATGTAAGTAATAGGTCAGCGTGTTTTCACCCAAACGGTTCCCACCATAATTCTGAGTAATAAGTCGGCGCTCGATTAGCACAATGCTTATTGAATTAAATTGAATGTTGGAACTCGGAGTTACACGATACGTGGGGCAGGAAGTCATAACGGTTATCACCTCAATTACTGGGACGCAAATCATCCTGTCAAATCAGGCACGGAGCGTCATTTATAGAACATGTCTAATTACCTATTAATGTGGAAAAATTTGACAGCGTTGAGGAGACTCTGAATGCCGACTCCTCTGATAGAACAGAGACGTAGGAAAGGTGAAAGGAGTCACTCTCCTGCACCTGAATACAGATAAGGAGACACATTTAATGGTTTACTTCAATCTAATGAGGATCGGTCAATAGTCTATTAGCTAGATTCAGGATGGCGAGCGCATAGTTGCGGCGGCGTAGCGTATGGCATTTACATTACGCCGCCGTAAGTTAGCGAGGCAAGTACATGATTCACAAAGTACTTGCCTGCTAAGTTACGGCGGCATAGCGTAAATCGGGCGGGCGTAAGGGCGGCTAATTAAAATTCGGCTGAGGGGGCGTGTTTTATGTTAATGGGGCTTGACCTGACGTGATTGACGTATTTTACGAACGGCGCATGCGCCGTCCGCCTACATATCCCAGTGTGCATTGCGGCAAAGTAAGCCGCACGGTCCTATTGATTTCGACGTGAATGTAAATGACGTAAAACCCTATTCACGGACAACTTACGCAAACAATGTAACATTTTCAAATTTCGACGCGGGAACGGCGGCCATACTTTTACTATTACTATACTTTTACTATACTTTTACTATTCCAGCTATTTGATGGAATAACTTTAGGCCTGATAGTGCGTTACGTAAACGGTGTATCTGTACTGCGTCGGCCGGGCGTACGTTCGTGAATAGGCGTATCTACTCATTTACATATTCTATGCCGACCGCAATGGAAGCGCCACCTAGCGGTCAGCCTAAAAATTACACTTTAGGATACGACGGTGTAAGACACTTACGCTGCTCGTATCTGAGCCTAATTTAAGCGTATCTGGTTACCAGAATACGCTTAAATGAGCGCCGACGCAAATTCAGACTTAGGCTGGCGTATCTACTGATACGCCAGCCTAAGGCTCCATTCACACCTAGGCGTATTTACGCCCGACGCTGAAATACACTGGAGGGGTGATAACATTGTCGGCTATGGAGATGGTTTACATCTCCACGCCGAACGCCGAAACGCCTGAAGCTCAAAACAAGTCCCAGACCCTTTTTTTCAGGCGACTTTCGGCGTTCGGCATAGCCGACAATGTAAAATCACCCCTACGGCGTATTGTAGGCTAAAAAACTACGCGTTTTGTCGCGGCAAATCGCGGGACAAAACGCCGCAATTTGTCGAGGCAAATCGCGCTACAATACGCCGCGTTCAGGTGTGAATGCAGCCTAAGTCTCTCTGAATCTAGCTATATATGACCAGGTGTGTTATGGATTAAAGAGTACCTGTCTCCCATAATCCAGAATTTTGAGTCGTCAACAGAAGAGGATAGAATAGAGGGGAAATATTTCGATGAAAACACTTGTTATGCCGCGTACACACGATCAGTCCATCCGATGAGAAAGGACCGATGGACCGTTTTCATCGGTTAACCGATGAAGCTGACTGATGGTCCGTCGCGCCTACACACCATCGGTTAAAAAAACTATCGTGTCAGAACGCAGTGACGTAAAACACAACGACGTGCTGAAAAAAAATGAAGTTCAATGCTTCCAAGCATGCGTTGACTTGATTCTGAGCATGCGTGGATTTTTAACCGATGGTCGTGCCTACTAACGATCGTTTTTTTCCCATCGGTTAGGAATCCATCTTTAAATTTAAAATAAGTTGGCTTTTTTTTAACCGATGGTTAAATAACCGATGGCGCCCACACACGATCGGTTTTGACCGATGAAAAGGTCCATCAGACCATCCTCATCGGTTTAACCGATCGTCGGTACGTGGCATTAGAGTGACAAAAGTCCTGGAATTATCTGTATTGCATACATCTATTGGTCCAGTTTGAGACAAGGTAAGTATACATACACTATATTGTCAAAAGTATTGGGACATCTGCCTTTACAAGCACATGAACTTTAATGGAATCCCAGTCTTAAGCCTCGTACACACGCACGGTTTTCTCGGCAAGAACCAGCAAGAAAACTGCTGGCAGAGCTTTCTTGCCGAGTAAACCGAGCGTGTGTACGAGGCTTTGAGGTTTCTCGTCAAGAAAACTGCCCAAAATCTAGACGAGAAAAATAGAGAACCTGCTCTCTATTTTCTTGTTGTGATTCTTGGCAGTATTTTCCTGCCGAGAAACCCGAGCGTGTGTATACTTACCTGTCTCCATGGAAACCCGCGCATGCTCGAAATGACTTTTAACGCATGCGCGGTAGCTTCCAAAGCATAGGTAGGGTGAAGCTCGTCATAGTTGATGACGTCACCGCGTTCGTGCCATTCAAACGGCGGTTCTTTTGAATCGTACGTGTGTACACTCGGCCGGCAAGAGATTCTTGCCAGGAATCTCGTCAGGAAAAACAACGTTTTTTTCCTGACGGGAATCCGGGCCGTGTGTACGAGGCTTCAGTCTGTAGGGTTCAATAGTGAATTGGCCCACCTTTTGCAGCTATAACAGTGTCAACTCTTCTGGGAAGGCTGTCCACAAGGTTTAGGAGTGCGTCTATGGAAATGTTTGACCATTTGGACAGGCCGCCGCTGCCTCTCATTGTCCCAAGAAAACACATCTGACATCAATTTATGCAACAAAAGTGGTGTAATTGACCAGTTATATTTATTTTTTCATTCATCCCCACAGAAAAAAGTGTAAAGGGAATAAAACATGCAACCTGGTTGGTAACTATGGACATCAAATCTTCCTTGTCTCCATCTTTTCTCAAATTATATATTTGCACCAATCGGCCATGACAGTTTAACACCAACCTAATATTGGAAAGCTTCCCCTTTTTCTGCCAAAACAGCCCTTACCCATCGAGGCATGGACACCGCTAGACCTCTGAAGGTATGCTGTCCTATCTGGCACCAAGCAATCGGTGGCAGATCCTTTAAGTCAGGGGTTTCAAACTGGCGGCCCTCCAGCTGTTGCGAAATTACAAGTCCCATAAGGCAATGCAAGGCTGAAAGCTGGAGGGCCACCAGTTTGAGACCCCTGCTTTAAGTCCTGTAAGTTGCGAGATGGGGCCTCCCTGGATCAGTCTTGTTTTTCCAGCAGTTTCACAGATGCTCGATTGGATGGAGATCTGGAAAATTTGGAGGCCAAGTCAACACCTCCAACTCATTGGTGCATTCCTCAGACCATTCTTGAACCATTTTTGCAGTGTGGCAGGGTGCCCTTTCCTGCTTAAAAAAGGCTACTTCAAGACAAAATGAACAATATTTCCTGGATATACTGGGAAGGGAGAAGGGGGACGGGGGGGGGGGGGGGGGGGGGAGGAACCCACATTTTAATATTTTTTAAGCAGATCAGTTATCAAGCACTATACAGCCTCATTGCACACCCAGTATGATATTTTAACTATGTTGTGTGTTTTTGCAAATAGACAGCAGGTCCACTTTCCAATCCAGGAGATTTGTATTCAGAGTATTGCCCATGTGCCGTTGTGTTTCCAGGCAGGTCTGCTCACATAATTGAGCGGTTGTTTGAAGGTTGTCCCCTCTCGGCTCTCACTGTCCCCTTCGCTCGATCTGACAACTTGGATATTAACATCTCCTTAGCTGTGATTATATTAATGAAAATATATCATCATTTTTGCCTGAAGAATGTAGATGCCAAATGTGCTGCATATGATTAACTTCAATCCACATTTCTACACTTAATTATTAATTTGTCTTCTGGAAAATGTTGGGTTCCTTTTTTTTTTTTTGCATATAAACTGTTCCAATCGTTACTAAAAACTATTCATAATTAAAAGAAATAGAATACAAATCAGGGGGTAATTTAGCTCCAGCATATCAGATTTATGTGGCAGTTACCTTTTTTTTTTAAAGGCCTCCCCCAGAGGCAATCTGCCACCTTTCTCCATGCCCCGGGTGGCAATGGCGGGTGTGTGAGGGGGTCCTTCCACACAGCCCGCCCTACCTGCTCCGCTTTGAAGCCCAACGGGGCTGAGGGACTCCCTATAAGGGAGTGAGAGGATCTAGCCCGCTCAACCAGCCCCGTTAGTCCTTCGCCTCTCTTTTTAGAGACCGCGTGGTCAAAGTGCGTGCATGTTAACCCAATTTCGAGTGCGGGTAAGTGTGGTGTTTTTTTTGTGGGAGGGGGGTGGGCGTACTAAGCGCAGGCTTACCTCGGATGGCACACCCACCGGGAGCCGGGCTGAGACCACCAAACTCAATTCACATGTAGCCGAGACCGGGATCCGAACTCCTAGCTGCAGAGGTGAATGGCTTGTCAGCGCAGTGCCAATCGCGTTGAGCCACCGCAGCTCCCCAGTTACCTTTTTTTATAGTATACCTAAAGCCACAATTTTTATTTTATTTTTTAAAGCTGAATTCCAGCCCAAAAAAAACTATTTTCCGATGCAGTGGGGGTGTCCCCCCACTGCACAGGTTAACTGTTCGTTTCCTGACGTCATCATGCTCATAGACCTGCTCTGGAGGTGAGGACGTCAGGAACAGTCTATTGCTGGAGTGCCGTTTGCATGTGGAGCAGAGGATGGGGTGAGTATAGGCCAGTGATGGTAAACTATGGCACCCCAGATGTTTTGGAACAGGGGTGGACTGACAACTCATGGGGCAGTGCCCGAGTGCCCGAATGGTCAGTCCGCCCCTGTTTTGGAACTACCTTTCCCATGATGTTCAATTACAATGCTGAGATGTAGTTCCAAAACATCTGGGCTGCCAACGTTCGCCATCACTGGTGTAGGCTTTCTCCTATCCCCTAGAGCAGGGGTCTCCAAACATTCTAAACAAAGGTTTATTGTCCTTCAGACTCTTGGAGGGCCGGACTTTGGCCAGTGGGAGTAGAAATTTTCCTGGCATCAATGTTGGTGAACATCTGGTATTAGGGGGAGGAATAGTGCCCCATTGCTGGTATCATAGGGAGGAATAGTGCTCTATTAGTTGTGTCAGTGGGAGAAATGGTGCCTCATTGTCGGTGTCAGATGGCAGAATAGTGTCTCGTATCAGTGGGAGGGATAGTGCCCCAAGGGCCGGATAAAGGCAAGCAAAGGGCCGCAGTTTGGAGACCACTGCCCTAGAGAACAGTTGACCCGTGCAGTGCAATTATACCCCCTCTGCATAGGAAAAGTTTTCCTATTTTTCTCCAGGCTTTAAAATTATAGATATTGTTATAAAGGGTTAGAACTCCTGCCATGCTCTTTTTGCTGTTAATGTCTCTGCTGGGGAGAATTACCCTCAAAACTTGCACTGATGGCCATTGCCATTGGGTAAGAAAGGGAAAAGCTCCATTTTACACCAGGTTGAGGAGAAATCTTCCAACGGGAAAATTTCTTCCAGTGACCACTGTCTAATACATGGGTCGAATATTGGATTTTCTTTTGAAAATCTTATCTAAAATTTTTTGTTAGAATCTCACACCATTAGTGGACTGCAGCAACAGCAGATTTTCGTGCAGCCATTGAATTTAAGTAATCGGGCATGTTGGAAATTCTTTGAAAAACAAATGATTTTATAATTAATGATGGGAGAATCGTGTGAAAAATGTAATCGAAAAAGAAATGTGCAAGAAAATGAGATTCCCGGAAAGAAAAGAAGATTCCCGACCACTTAAATTCTTTTAGCAACATGAGGTGAAATTGAAGGCTTGGTTGGTCGAATTTCGAAAATCAATGGTGACACCATCGGATCACAAAACACATAAAATTTCTGATTTTCAAAAGAAAATTCTTTCGAAATTCGACCATGTATGGCCAGCCTAAGACCCCTTTTACACTGGGTTTTTTTTTTATATGCTCTAGCGTTAATAAAAGCGCCTGTAAAGCGCCTGAAAGAAGCCTCATCTGCAATCACAATGTGGTCGGGAATGTTCTTTTCTTTTCGGGAATTTCATTTTCTTGCACATTTCTTTTTTTCGATTACATTTTTCACACGATTCTCCCATCATTAATTATAAAATCCTTTGTTTTTCAAAGAATTTCCAGCAAGCCCGATTACTCAAATTCAATGGCTAGCCCGAGTGCTTTCACACTAGGGCGCTGCGCTGGCAGGGCGTCAAAAAAAGTGCTGCAGCGCTTTGCAAAGCGCCTGAAAAACGCCCTAGTGTGAAAGGGGTCTAAGAGAGAAATTCCTCTTTCACTTCTTATTGTGTCTCTCGCATAGGAAGTGATGGGAAATCTCCCCTGATGAGACCTAGACCTGAAGAAAGAAATTATTAAAATATATTAAAATGTACATGGAAAAATGGCTATAATGAGACTTTAAAAAATATAGAATTGGCCATGTCTGACACTTGTAAGCATATATGCGCCAATACACGATAAACAGCCAATATACTTGGTAATGATATGAGTCCCAGGGCAAATTTTCATTTCTATTAGCTAGATTCAGAGAGACTTAGGCTGGCGTATCAGTAGGTACGCCAGCCTAAGTCGGAATTTGCGTCGGCGCTAATTTAGGCCTATTCTGGTAACCAGATACGCTTAAATTAGGCTCAGATACGAGCGGCGTAAGTGTCTTACACCGTCGTATCCTAAAGTGTATTTTTTAGGCTGACCGCTAGGTGGCGCTTCCATTTCGGTCAGCGTAGAATATGTGAATGAGTAGATACGCCTATTTACGAACGTACGCCCGGCCGACGCAGTACAGATACGCCGTTTACGTAACGCATTATCAGGCCTAAAGTTATTCCACCAAATAGCTGGAATAGTAATGTTAAGTATGGCCGCCGTTCCCGTGTCGAAATTTGAAAATTTTACGTCGTTTGCGTAAGTCCTCTGTGAATAGGGTTTTACGTCATTTACGTCCACGTCGAAATCAATAGGACCGTGCGGCGTACTTTTCCGCAATGCACACTGGGATATGTAGGCGGATGGCGCATGCGCCGTTCGTAAAATACGTCAATCACGTCAGGTCAAGCCCCATTAACATAAAACACGCCCCCTCAGCCTTTTTTGAATTAGGCGCCCTTACGCCCGCTCGCTTTAGGCTACGCCGCCGTAACTTAGCAGGCAAGTACTTTGTGAATCATGTACTTGCCTCGCTAACTTACGGCGGCGTAGTGTAAACACGATACGCTACGCCGCCGCAAAGTTAGGACGCCCTTTCTGAATCTAGCTATATATGTATGAAAGTTAATGTTCACTTTTTTGAAAACTGAATTAACCTTATTCCTCCGCAACCAGTCCTAATTAGATGATACGACCGCTGCAGACCTTGTGTCGGGACTTTTCGTCATCAGACGGGGGGGGGGCATGACGGTTTTCTGGTATATCCAGGAGTTTCTGGAAATAAATCAGACTAACACTAATAGGATTTCCTCCCAGGTCAGCCCCATTCGGTCAGCTGTGGTCAGGAAAGACTCCATGATGGATAATAGAGGGGAATTACTAGTATCGGCAAGTCAAATGTATCTGCAGGTACAACACTGATCATAAACTAATGGAAATGAACAGATGTTAAGGCTTTTTAAATAAAATTAATTTGTTTATTTTGCTTTTACACTTTACATCATGTTTAAGCCCAAAGCTAAGGAAAACTTTTTAGTTTGTTTTGGATAGAGTAAAGAAAGGGTTAGAGCAGGGGTGTCCAAACTTTTTTCAAAGAGGGCCAGATTTGATGAAGTGAACATGCGTGAGGGCCGACCATTTTGACTTGACTTTTGAACCATTAAAATTCGATCTAAGTGTGTTCGTCCGAGCACTAATACACTACTCAACAAGAATTCTCTTGCCTTTGTGGCTGTGTGTGAGTAAAGAGATGAGTTTAGGCGTATTATTTATTGGCATATAACACACACCTTCACTTTAAGAGGGAAGTTTCAGGAAAAAAATAAATACATTTAAATATAGGACAGTTAAGCAAAATAAGGGTCAGTGCCCATCTGCAGCCTTACAAGTGCCCATCTGCAGACCCACCATTGCCATGAATGTAGCCTCACCATTGCCAGGAATGCATCCACCATTTCCAGGAATGCACTCACCATTACCAGGAAAGCAGCACCTTTGCCAGGGATGCAGCACCTTTGCCAGGAATGCAGCACCATTGCCAGGAATGCAGCACTATTACCAGGAATGCAGCACCATTGCCAGGAATGCACTCACGAGCGCCAAAGATTAATTACAGGAGAATCTCTTGCTTACACAGCGGCCTCTTTAATAGAAAGACCCGCCTCCTTTGATGGACAGAAGAGTCGTCCAATGACAGCGCGGCACTTTCCATTACAGAGGCCGCCCATAAACAGGAAATTCTCCTGTGTGTGTATGGTACTCGTCCCGATTCCTCCCTGTCCCGTTCCAAGGCATATACATCTTTGTGGCCCCAGCGCTGGGAGATCGTCGGGGGCCACAAAAGATATATATGTCCAAGTAACCAGGTGGGCCTTTCAAAACCGGAACGCGGGCCGCGATTGGCCCGCGGGCCGGACTTTGGACATGCCTGGGTTAGAGCATCAGTCAGTGTTTTTTTTTTACAGTCTGTGTCCCTATTGGGGTGGTTCAAGATGACTTCCTACCCCGGGAAATGGGGGAACGGTTAGAACTTTTAATAAGGAAGCCCAGCACTCACTTTTTACTGTCTACCTGAAAATCCAAACAGATACTTATCTGTTAGGATGGAAGAAAAGAAAATGAGGTGTGTCACTTCTCCAGTTCGTTCAGATGTGTGTAAATTCCTATCTCCTGTAATGTCTTCCTAATTATAGCACAAACTGTTCAGACTATTTACAGCATAGCAATAAATCGGAAAGAAAGGGAGGAATGAAGAAGGAAGGAAGGAAGGTAGAAAGGTTGGAGATAGGAAAGAAGGAGCGCTGAGAAGGAATGTAGACACAAGAAAAAGAGCAAGAGGAAAACAATAGCGATGAGAAATAAGGAAGAATAAGGAAGAAAGAAAAAGTGAAAAAGGAAAAAAGGGTATAAAGGAAAAAATGAGGTAGGGAGAAGGAAGGCAGAAAGGACAGAGCAAGAAAACGAGAAGAGAAGGGAAGGAGGGTAGACAGAAGAAAAAATGAAGGAGGAAAATAGAATAGAGAATAAAGAAAGGGAAAAAAAGTATGAGTAAAAAAAGAGAAGGGCAGAAGGAAGGTAGAAAGGAATGAAGGAAAGAAAGAAGAAAAGTAAGGAATGATGAAATGAAGAAAAAAGGAAGATGAAGGACGAAAGAAAAATAAAAGGGAAGTAGGAAAGAGAGTAATAGCGAAGAAATAGAGAGAGGAAAATAGGAAAAATAGGAAGGAGAGAAAAGGGGAAGGAGGGAAGAGAAAAAAGTAGGCGGAAAGAGAGAAAAGGAGAAAGAAGAAAGAGAAAAAAAGGAGGAGGAAAAAGAGAAAAGGGCAATGAGGGAAGAGGAAAGAGAGAAAAGGGGAATGAGGAAAGAGAAAAAAAGGAGGAGGAAAGAGAGAAAAGGGAAAGGAGGGAAGAGGAAAAAAAAGGAGGGGAAAAGGGAAAGGAGGGAAGAGAAAAAAAAAGGAGGAGGAAAGAGAGAAAAGGGGAAGGAGGGAAGAGAATAAAGGAGGAGGAAAGAGAGAAAGGGGGAAGGAGGGAAGAGGAAAGAGAGAAAAGGGGAAGGAGGGAAGAGAATAAAGGAGGAGGAAAGAGAGAAAAGGGGAAGGAGGGAAGAGAATAAAGGAGGAGGAAAGAGAGAAAGGGGGAAGGAGGGAAGAGGAAAGAGAGAAAAGGGGAAGGAGGGAAGAGGAAAGAGAGAAAAGGGGAATGAGGAAAGAGAAAAAAAGAGGAGGAAAGAGAGAAAAAGCAAAGGAGGGAAGAGGAAAAAAAGGAGGGGGAAAGAGAAAAAGGGGAGGGAAGGAAGAGAAAAAAAAAGGAGGAGGAAAGAGAGAAATGGGGAAGGAGGGAAGAGAAAAAAAGGAGGAAAGAGAGAAAAGGGGAAGGAGGGAAGGAGAAAAATGGAGGAGGAAAGGGAGAAACGGGGAAGGATGGAAGAGAAAAAAGGATGGAGGAAAAAAAGAAAAAGGAGAAAGGAAAGAGAAGCAAAATAAAGGAGGAAAGAGAGAAGAAAGCAAGGAGGAAGAAGTGAGAAAAAGGAATGAGAAAAAAGAGAGGGGAAAAAAAGCAAGAAGGAGAAGAATAAAAAAGGAGAAGGGGAAAAGAGTGAAAAGGAGGGAAAATAGAGAAAAATAAGATGGGAAAAGGCTACTATTTTATCATGCTTTCCCTTTAAGCCCCTCGGGATCCCTATAATTCTGAGCTAATGTTTCCTAATTTTCTTCTGTTTAAAAAAAATATTGGTTGTTATTGGTAAAAATAGAAAACTCATCAAAAAAATAAATAATTGGCTTTATTTCTCCAAATCTTCTTGTTTTTATTATTGCAGAAAATAAATAATTTTCTTCCAACAAGGTAAAAAAAAATGACTTTTAACTCTTCTTCCCTTTTGACTTGCTCCATTTTCATACATCCCTTCCTAAAGTGGCTCTCAAGAGGCCCTTCACTGCATTTCCTACTTAACAGGGAACCACTCCACGCCTTGCTTGTTTTCTGAGTAAATCTGTCAAGGAGAACGCCATTAATACTTCCCTGTACTCTGCTCTCCATCCTTTCAGGGCTGTTAGGGAGGGGGTAGAACAAAATCTGAATTTCGTTTTTTCCATTTTCCTTTTCAAGTGTTTATCCACAACAAAATGTTTCTAAAGAGCTGCCATCTAAAAAAGAACCTGTTGTGTGTTTTTTTTTTTAATGGCAGAACTGTTTAGATATCAGAATACAACCTATTTGTAGTTTAGGCTCAGTGACTAAAGCTGTGAGGCTGATAATATCATAATCGGCTGATCTCATAAATATGAAACCCAAAATAATTTGTTGTCTGTGTCCTTTTTTTTTAGGAGTAAGTAAGAGTCGGGTTGTGTCCCACCCCTTTTTAGGAGTCAGTGAGAGTCGTTCTGTGGCCCACCCCTTTTTAGGAGTCAGTGAGAGTCGTGCTGTGGCCCACCCCCTTTTAGGAGTCAGTGAGAGTCGTGCTGTGGCCCACCCCCTTTTTAGGAGTTATTGGGAGTCATGCTGTGCTCCATCTTTTTTTAGGAGTCATTGGAATTTGTGCTGTGCTCCACCTCTTTTTAGCAGTTAGTGGGAGTCGTGCTGTGTCTGTTAGTGTAAAAGGAAAAAAATCTGCGCAAAACCCTATAAAACTAAATAAATAAACGAACAAGTGAACAAATGTGTTGCAAATTGTCTGTTGCCACCCATTTTTTTAGGAGACAGTGAGACTGGTACTGTGCCTGTGCCTGCCCACATGTGAATTACAGGATAATAATCTCATTTATTATTCACTGAAGTTATTTTGTTCCTTGCTGGGAGGTGATTGGCTATAAGACAGAAAAGATGGTGTTGCCAATGCACGCCATGATTTTTTTAAATGTATTTTCTCTAACATATGGAAGATGGTGACTTGAATTGTTGTCAGCTGTCTGTTCATGAGAGTACCACTGATCTGGCTTGCTCATTGCCAAACCAGTTGCCTGAATCTGCTCATATCTTCTGCCCTCATTGCCAACCTTTCTCATTCCTGGCTATTATTGCCTGCTGCCTGCCTCGACCCCCACCTGTAATTTGGCTATTCTTGCCTGTCGGCTGCTTTAATCTCTGCCTGAACTTTGACTTTCTTGTCTGCTACCTGCTTTGACCTCTGCCTGGACTTTGACTATTCTTGTCTGCCACCTGCCTCAAACTTTGCCTAGACTTTGACTATTCTTGCCTGCCTCCTGGCTCGACCTCTGCTAGATTTCGACTATTCTTGTCTGCCACCTGCCTCAAACTTTGCCTAGACTTTGACTATTCTTGCCTGCCTCCTGCCTTGACCTCTGCTAGATTTTGACTATTCTTGTCTGCCACCTGCCTCAAACTTTGTCTAGACTTTGACTATTCTTGCCTGCCACCTGCCTTGAACTCTACCTGTAATTTGACAATTTGTGTTTGCTGCCTGCCCTACCTTCTGCCTGGACTTTGACTATTCATGTCTGCTGTCTGCCTCAACCTCTGATTGGACTTTGTTTATTCTGGCCCACCACCTGCCTTGACCTCTGCCTGGACTTTCACTGTCTTTGCCTGTCACTTGCCTTGACCTCTGCCTAGATTTTGACTATTTTTCTCAGCTATCTGCCTTGACCCCTGCCTAAATTCTGACTATTCTTGTCTGCTGCTTGCCTCAACCTGTTATAGTGCCTTCTACCTGTCTCTGCATTGTATCCATCCTGCAACCCCTACTCCCTCGGTGGGGAAATCCTGAGGGTCATGACCTGGTGATATCTCAGAGAAAAGTAGCCCAGGAGCCACTAGAATCACTGGTGAAGACCAAGGTGTCATTCAGATGGGCTGTCATCGCTATCAAGGGTGTCATCCATAACTATGTAGTTATATTTTGATGACACATGAATTTTACCATGTTGCCACAACACATAGGACTGAAGGGGACCTTAAAGTATAACTGAAAAAGTATTAACCTGTCCGTTTTTATTTTCTGTCTCTGTTCCCGTTAGAGAAATTCACTCTCTTTCTCTAGTTGTCCTGTTAACCAATGTCACTGGGAATGCTGACTGGATAAATCCAAAAGGAAGTTCATAAACCAGCTGCTGACAAATATTGTGCTTTATTAACTGCCTGATTCAAAACAAGTATACAGTACATTGTATTCATTCTTTTTTATCTTTTTTTTATTTTATTTATAGCTGGACAATTCACTTCCAGTGTGGTGCTTCGATCTCTAATTTACTGAATTCAAGATAAAAGTGGAAATTCTTCCAATCGCTACTATAACCCCTATAGTAATAGGCAGGGCCGATCCGCCCTATAGGCTCACTATGCAAGCCGTCTAGGGCCCCGCAAAGCTGCGAAGGGCCCCCCAAATTACTAAAGGCCCCGCCTGGTGAGAAGTCATTTTCGCCCACTCACACCGCTTCTCAACTCGCTGGTTGCATGGGAGAAGAGGCAAGAAGTCAGCACCCCATGCTTCTCAATTTAATGTCATTTCCGACAGCAGAACGCCCCCTACCCCCGCTTCTCAACTTTCTTTAATGTGACATGTCACTTTCGTCAGCGCCCCCCGCTTGTATATATCTTTCTTTAATTGCATGGACACCCCAATACTCTCACTGACACAGGCCACTCTGACATGAAAATCTACACCTTCTTACCAGAAGTCTAGGCTGGCCAATGACCATTTGCCTCCTCCAGTTTCTTATTCAATCTCCAACATGATAGGTAGCCTCTGTGCCCAATCAATAGTTATGTGAGGCTAGAGGAGGAAGACCAAAGTTGACTTTAGCTGGGAAAGTCAAAAAAGCCATGTGAGTTTGAAAGCTGAAAATAGATGGCTATGTATGGTCCCATAGTCCCATAGTGCAGGGCTCAAAATTTCAAGTCCTGAGCTACTAGCCAGGACTCAAGAGTTACCCGCCACCAGTTGCCCCACCTAATTCATAAACTGCCCTGCGCCTAATTGCACCCGTAAACACACCCTCATAGATTATCTCATGGAATGACAATGTTTTATGCAGAATTAAGTACAAAATTAAATATTACCAACATCAACCTTAACAAAATGGGACAGGGCACTGGGGGCAGACCAGAGGGACAGGGCACTAGAACTGTGTCTCTTCCCTATTCTCTTTCTGTCTCCCATGGCTTAATGAGAATTGTAAGGAGAGCACCCGTGTACTGCTCTGCCTGTGCGCGGCTCACCAGACTACTTTTCACGAGCATGCACCTTTCCTCTTCGGCCGCCAATCTCATCGGGACTCTAAGTGTAGGCACAGATTGGAGGGAGATTGGTCATGCAGCCCTGTCATCACTCGCCCCCAGCTTAAATCCACTCGCCAAATGCTAGTAGGCGAGTGGAAATTTTGAGGGCTGCCATAGTGTACAGACTACAGGGGAACACGTGTGGCCATCAAATGTTATTAGGATATTTTCTCTCTGGGTCAAATCTTATTTATTCATACTAAATAATGAATCAGGAAAATGCTGCATTATGGACACTAGATGGAGCTGATGATTGAAGGAAATACTTATTTACTAGGACTATTTTATGAATAAATAACAATAGCCTAATAGCAATTGATGTTGACCCCATTTGCACAAAACGACAGTACATGCAGTTTCACAAAACGCAAAGCTCTGCTTTTTCCCCCCTAAATACATCCCTATGGCTAACCTAATAATTGAAGAATAATTAAATAATTGATTAAAGGTGTGTCTGTGTGTGTGTGGGGGGATGGGGGGGTATTGAATGGCTTATCTAGAGTCTCATTTTCAAAATAAGTTTTCTCAGTGACACCATACAAAACCTACAGCCATATCGCCTTGTGTGAAAACTTCATGAGCTTACAGTAAATAGCTTTACCACTTTACATTAGTTTTCCTGGCAGCTGTCAGTGCTCTATACTAACAAGGACTGGAGAGGCTTAAGAAGATCCGGGCTGTCTGCCAAATAATTAACTACGTGACTGACAACAACAACATAAAAAAGGATGAGGATTTTGGCAAAATAGCAAATGATCCCTCAAGAAGATACAAGCAGCAGGAACTCATCTGTAGAATCTGCCGTTAAACAGGTAGCTACGCAGTGATGGAGGCCGGCCAATATCATCATACTTTTATCTCTATACGGGTTTGTTCCATAATAAAGCGCAATGCATTTAAAGTGAACTTCCAGTCTTTTTGAAAAGTCTACATACAGTGGCGAAAATTCACGCTATACCATTGATGCAATTTCCACCTCCGTGGAATGCACGCCAACCAGCGGCGGACTCGGATGATTTCTAACTGATGCCTGTTTTCCCACCTATGCTGTGTGGCGAATCCTCTCTGTTTTAAGATTACCTTCTGGAGAAGCCTCTGAGCAACCATTCCTCATACCCAGATCATTAGATCACAGCTGATTTTGACCCCAGACTACAAAACTGAGGGTCCATTAATTTTGGTGAGTGGGGTCACAAAAGGGGGAAGTGGCACACGTTATTCATGTATCTTATGAGCAGTGTTGCCAACCTACCAGATTGAAATTTACTGGCACGACGCCCGAAATTTACTAGCGCAGCCACGTTTTTACTGGCATTTCACAAAAGTTACTAAATTACATTTTTAGGTGCAAATTTCAGGCAAATAGCAATGTGATTTAAGGTAGATATTAAGGTAAAATAACATATTTTTGTTATTTTCGATAATAAGGGCAAATTATTAGTCACATCACCACCTGCCTCCATCCCCCTCTGCCACCAACACCCCCTGCCTTCACCCCCCTCTGCGGGGCCACAATCTCCCCCTGCCTCCAATCTCCCTCTGCCTCTAATTTCCCCCAGGCCCCCTGCCTCCAATCACCCCCTGCCTCCATCCCCCTCTGTGGTGCCACCAACACCCCCTGCCTCCATCCCCACCCTCTACGATGCCACCAACCACCCCCTGCCTACAATCACCTCCTGCCTCCAATCACCCCCTGCCACTAACACCCCCTGCCACTAACACCCCCTGCCTCCAATCTCCCCCAGGCCCCCAGCCTCCATGGTCCCCTGACTCCACCCCCCTCTGCGGTGCCACCAACAACCCCTGTCTCCATCCCCCACCCTCTGCGGTGCCACCATCCCCCTCTGCGATGCCATCAACACTCCCTGCCTCCAATCTCCCCCTGCCTCCATCCCCCTCTGCGATGCAACCGCAGCCACCATCACCCCCTGCCTCCAATCTCCAAGCACAGTTCCAAGCCGAACCAATCTCTGCTTTTTTTACTGGCACATTCCCGCAACCACGGACATTTACGAACGGGGGAAAAAAGTGTCAGCATTTACGGGCTGTCCGTAAAAATACGGACGGTTGGCAACACTGCTTATGAGCACTAAGCACTTTGGAGATTGTGTTTATCTCATGAGTATATGTTTTACTGTATTTATTGTCGTTTAACACTCACTTTTTTACCCTGAAAATAGAGGGTAAACTGTGCCTGCGTGTTATACGCAGGGGGCTGTGAAAAGTTTTCTTTCCTGAAACTTCCCTCCTAAAGTTAGGGTGCGTGTTATACGCCGATAAATACAGTATATACATTTATTTCACACAGCACTAGTTATTATGTCATTGAATTGTTCAGAGTGTATTATTATTTTTTTTGCCAGCGCTGTTTATATTCTTTTCACTGTTTAAGGTTGTAGCATCTTTGCACAGCTGCTGCAGTTTTTCATACATCACAATTTGATCACCTTAGCGCAAGTTTTTGTATAGTTTAAGCCTCTGAGTAAGTTTGGATCTTTCATTGATGTGCAGAAGTACATCAGGAAGATTAACATTAAAAGGTACCTTCTGTCACAAACGCCCAAGATGGGGGGGGGGGCACTACTGATGGGGTGCGGCATTCGGGATAATTTTTTTCCTCAGTTTAGGCCGATACGTATTCTTCTACATATTTTTGGTAAAGAAAATCGCAATAAGCGTTTATTGATTGGTTTACGCAAAAGTTATAGCGTCTACAAAATAGGGGATAGTTTTATAGTATTTATATTGATAATTTATTTTTTTATAGTAATGGTGGCAACCAGCGATTTTTATCGTGACTGCAATGTTATGCCGGACACATCGGACACTTTTGACACTATTTTGAGACCATTGTCATTTTTACAGCGATCAGTGCTATATATATGCACTATTACTGTGAAAATTACACTGGCAATGAAGGGGTTAACCTGTAGGGGTGCTGAAGGGGTTAAGTGTGACCTAATTTATGATTCTTACTGTGTGGGGGAGTGACTTGGTGTGTGACATCACTGATTGTCGTTCCCTATGACAGGGAACAGACAATCAGTGACACTCTCACTGGGAAGTACGGGGAGAGGTTTGTTTATACTTACCTCTCCCCGTTCTTTAGCTCTGTGACTCGATTGCGGGACACTGGCGGCGATCGGGTCCGTGGGTCCCGCGGGTGTTGTCACAGAGCTCAGGACCCACGGCTGGGGTCTTAAAGGGGACATTCCTGTATATTGGCGTGCTGCGATCCTTAAGTGGTTAAGGATCTAGTCCTAAAAGACATGGACAAACTTAAAATGTAAAAAGATCGTAAAAACTTCAGGTTCCGTGAATGACTGGAGTCTTTACGAAATAGAGGTGATATCATTATTCGCCCCGCGGACAAAGGGGGTGGGATTGTGGTGTTGGACAAAACAGCATATGTAGATGAGCTCAATAGAAAACTCTCTGACAAAAACAATAAGCCATGATCCTACTTTAAAATATAAAAAAGAGCTCATCAAGCTCGTAGACGCTGGTTTTAAGAATGGTTTACTCAATTAAAAGGTTTACTCAAGTGTTGTACCAAATACCTTCCATTTCTTAATAATAGTCTTCACTGTGCTTCTAGGCATTGATAAAGCATTTGACATTTTTTTTGTATCTATCTCCTGACTCCCAGTGACAGTGCCTTGCCACCCATTGTTTGCTTCAGTTGCACTACCAGGGACTGAAATGCTCCAGTAAAGCTCTTTTCATGCTGAGCTAATCAAAATGACCACAGCTGAAAGTCAAATGGCTTTGTGTGCCATTGAGAAGGTGATTAGCTACACCTGATTGAGTTTACAAGTCATTTTTAGGAGGTGGGTGATCCTTTATTTCAACTCAGTGATTCTGTTTTTATATTTTTATATTTTGTAATTTTGTTTGTTTGTTTGTAATTTTGAACTGGTACTGGTAAGTGTAGCTCCAGCCAAAAAATCTATTTTTTAAGCTTTTTGGAAAACATAGAGAGGGGTTATCACCCCTGTAACATTTGTTTTGCTGTCTGTGCGCATCTGTTCAGAAGATTGCACCTCACTTTCTGTCCCAATGACAAATGATTTTTTGAAAATGTGGGTTTTTTGGTGCCCCTCGGCCTCCTGACTGTAAAAGGTTCAACTTCACATCTATGCGATGCATCAGAGTATGTGCCTTGCTTCAGAACAGCCTATTCATTTGAGAATGAACTGCCTGCCACCCCCCAATAGCACCAAAGTGCATGGGCCTTTTTTTTATTTTATTTTTTAATGCCGCTCACAAAAATAAAAATGCATGCTAACAAAAGCACCATGCATTTTTTTGAGAATCGTGATTTTCATTCTAAGCAAAAGAATTGTGATTCTCATTTTTCCCAGAATCATGCAGCTCTACTGCCTTTAGGAATTAATATGAGAAACACCAACAAATCTATTGACGTAGCTTTAGGCGCACACAGTACAGAGGACACAGACAGTACAATTAGGAAGAGCGGATCTAGCTAAACTCAATACAGTGTATAAATATATATACAACACCTGGGATGCATACTGTATATATCCTCTACACACTGTAACTCTAACTAGCCTGCCTGCCTGCTCTATCTAACTCCAAAAAATGACATTCTCTCTCTCTCTCTCTGTAAACCACCAACACACTACACAAGGCCGACTTCCAGGCAGCATTATATAGTGTGGGGCGTGTACTAAACCCCTTAAGCCATAATTGGCCAAAGCCACCCTGGCTTCGGCCAATTATGGCTCTCCGTTTTTTGCACGCTGTGATTGGCAAAGCATGCGGGTCATAGTGCATGCTTGGCCAATCATCAGCCAGCAATGCACTGCGATGCCGCAGTGAATTATGGGCCATGACACGCCACTCGAATTTGGCGAGAACGGCCCAAAACTTTAGTAATTCGACGAACGATCGAACATACGATGTCCGAGTCGAACATGAGTTTGTCTCGAATACGAAGCTCATCCCTAATCTCTATATATTCTTTACTTTTTTCTAAACTAAATGTTTTTTTTTTTTTACATGGTAAGGGTTCATATATATTCAAAGTATCCCAGTAGTGTATTTAGGTTTTGTGCTGCCCTAGGCCTGACTAAATTCGTGCACCCCTAATTTAAATATGACCCACCCCTTCCTGTCAAGGCCACACCCCTTTTTTGAGTGGGGGGACACTAGTTCTTAGGGCCTGGGGGGGGGGCAATGGTTTCCCCTAATTTGCATAGATTTCCTCTCACTTCCTGTTTGGCTATGGGGCAGGAAGTGAAGGGAAATCTCTGAAATGGGACAGGGATGGTAAAAAAAAAAACGACAGGGGCTATAACCCTCTCTTACTCTATCCAAAATGAGAAAAAAAAAGTGTTGCCTACTTTAAGCACACATTTCTGATAATTTTATGGAGAGGACTAAGAAGATATAACCATGCCAATTGTACAGCAGAAAACTTATAGCACAGTGAGGAAGGTTTGTGGTCCAGGCTGATAGGACAGTCCAAATTAGAAGCAGCTTGTGTTACACTAACAGTGTAGCACAAGCCGGCGGGGACTCTTTCTGTGCCACCCCCCTGCAAAGTACTGCCCTAGGCCTGGGCCTTGTTGGCCTAGGCCAGGATAAAGCGTTGAAGTATCCATATCAGTGTTTTCAAAGCTTGGGAAAATATGGCAAGCATTAATGGAGGAAATGTCACTTTCAGACCTTTAAATATAGGCCCCTAGCTCTAGTGTTGATAAGGAAATAAATTCTAACACCTGATTGGTTGCTAGAGGAGCTTGATATTTATGAGTAGAGGTCCACCGTAGATCTCCAGACCTCAAACTTATGAGAACTGCTTATGTGACCCAAATGGTCTTCACCTGTTTGATGGTCTTTCATCACCTCTAGTGGGAACAAGTTGAATTATTTGTGATTGAGAACCTGCAGAAAAGTAGAAACATCATTCTATATTTATGAACGCTACTAGTTAAAATTCCTACTTTGAATTGCAGGTTTCAACAGAATAAACCTTGGCATGATCTACTCCCAGACCCCCCCTCCCATGCTTCAGATTGTAAGGCAGCATGTTTTAATATTAACCATTATGGACATTTGCGGTGATTTGATATATTCAAGCTTGTACTTTAAAGTCTAATTTCAGAGATGTTTTACAAAACCCACAAGGAACGTTATACATTTTTGATTTGCCCGTAGTGTGTCAGGTTCTTGGAGAGTGCACAAGGGTTTATTGGAGAGCGTGTTTATCTGAAAGATTAATCCAATCCCTCTAATTGGCCTGTCGGTGCTTATTCACACTTGTATAGCAGTACTTTATGGCACTGTGAAGTTAGTCACATCCTGACAGCCAATAATGAACATGCATCATGTACTTGCCAGTTTGTGCATACCCTATGTATTAAAGATCTCCAGGGATTCTTAAACTCTTTCCATTTACTCCTAAAAGGGGGCAGCAATGGTTTCCAGCCTCTAGATGATTTACCTTTACCGGTGACATTGGCTATATAAAGCCGGATTCTATATATGAAATGAGCTTGGCTGAGATGAATTAGTTGTAAGTGGAGATGCTACTAAAGACACGGATAAGACTAAAGAGGTATATAAGGCCACACGGCCCCTAACAACCATTCTGTCGTAGCTTAACTGACTTCAAAGTAGGGCCTAAGCTTGATCCTCAGGCTTTTCTAGGGAAGTAAATACTGTATGTCTGAAAGCTGTAAATCAATGAACAGCCCCATCATTGATGAGGTAGTGGCGAGAGTTTAAAGAGACATGGAGAGCTTGTCAGCTTTGTCAAGGCAGGTTCACTTTAATGAATATCCCACCAGTATGTCCCACCAGTATGAGGCTCATTCCCCTTTCTCCTACATAATAAAATTGGTACTTGGCATTTTGCTGCTCAGATGCTAAGTGTTGTCATGGGGACACGGAAAGAGAAGTCCTCCTTATGTAAGCTCCAAGTCACAACTATGTGCAAAAGACTTCCTCTGTTCATCCAACAGAATACAAAGGAAACTGCCAATGGGTTTCTATGGGCAAAGTGCATGACCACTTCAAGCAGCTGTCTAAATCTAAGCTGGTTTGGTGGATGGGTCAAGGCATAGAAAACCATGCTTACTTTTCATATTAGCGGGGAGGGGTAATGAAAAGAGTAGGGGTGAGTCTTTGCACAAACCCTAGCAGGGTCCATCAGTGCAACTGATGTTCTGCAGCCACTTATTGTCTACATGCCCATGGTGGGTTTCCTGATAGAGACAACAGTAGACCATGTCTTTGTAATGTGTGTAATGTGTGTAGAAACGACTACCTGTAGTTGCCATTAGAAGCCTGTATGACAGGATGACAAGACAGGGAAAATAGCATTGTCATCCTACGTCAGGAAGTGTCTGAACAGGGACCTTCATAACAGGATCACCAGGTATTATATCAATAAAAGTTGCAAACTAAAAGAAACTTAAAACCAACGTTTGAAATGACAAAAGCTCAACTTTCGGTATGGTTTTTATTGCATTTATCAGAAAATGGTTCACCTGCAGGTGTCATTGTGGCTCCCAGATCTATAGGCTGCAGTTCCAGGGGTCCACCAGTCAGGGTCCCGCAGCAGCCAGAAGTTCACATCTCATGCAATCAGCCATCATCTGAAGCTGGTTGCAGGAAGTGTGACCATGTCCATGCTCTTCATTCCTGCTTTGGTGTTCTGTCTCTGTGCCCCTGACCTGTGTTCCTGATCCTGACCCTGCAGTCTGATCCCTACCTACCTGCTCTCTTGTTTCCCTCTCCCCATACTGTCTTGTTCCCAGCTCCCTCTGCTTTATCTCCCATGTATGACCCTGGCTCTGTTACGTCTACAATTTGTTTATCCTGTTTCCTGTATATACATGGTTTGGGCAGTTGTTAATTGTGTGTCACTATTGTCTGGTTATCTGGTTTGATTTACACAGTTTTGATATATTGGAGGTGCATTTTACATTTGTGTTATTCACTTATTTTTAAATAAATTATATTATTTTACACTTTACTGTGCCACGACCCGGATGCGATTGCCACAACTCCAGATGCATCGGAAAACCCGGGTTGGGTAACCAGTGCTTTGGGGAAACCTAGATGGCCGTTGATGTGTGAAACAAGTCCTGCAAACCAGGCAAGCTACGCAGTTGTAACCAGACATTCCAGTTTTATTGCTCCGCATGGCCACCGTTCACAGTACGCCTTGTAATTTGTATTGTTATTTTTATATGAATACAAGCTGTTCTCTGATTGGACAAGGTGGAGAGGCAGTGCATTGATATCACAATCTGAACCTTTGCCCAATCAGAGAACACCTTGTATTTATTGAAACAAAAATACAAGATGCTCTATGAATGATGGCTGCAATGAGCTAGTGACCCCCTGTATGCACTATGCAGAAGAAAAGTCACTTGGCACATGCAATACAAGCCATAGCTGGAGTTCATCTTTAAAGCTCATATGATATTTTATTGGTTGGGTTTTCATCTACTTTAATAAGTAGCTGTAGCATAGCCCACAAATTGTGCTGTGTGTTCATATAACTGGGGTTCCATTTGTCAAGAGGTGTTAGAGGGGAACTGTCTTCTGCTTCATGTTTTTGATTATTGTTTGCATGTCAACAGTCAAGTACAGCACAAATGAAGAAATAAAAATGCTCAATATTATATATATTTTTCTGCAGTTCAAAATGATCCTACAAATCTCGACTAAATCAGCAGAATGTTTTAAAGATGCTCCTGCTCTGAGATATCCTAGCAAGAGATTGAAAGCATAGGATAAAAGCTGGGGCACAATCAAAGGTAACCTTGAAAATAAGGCTCCGGAAAGGTTTCTGAAAGGAAAGGACAGTGCCAATTTACCGAAGATCAGGAAGGCTCTGGTGAAGAATTCGACAAAACGCAGTTAGAGTGACTGACAGCGCGTGGGCTGTGTCCGAGAGAAGAGCGCGATATTATTAACAAAAGGATTGTTTGAACGGTATAAAATTGCCTTTGAACACTGTGATCCAGGACGTCTTCCTCGCTGACGGCTATCTTCAGCTCTAATGGACTTGGTAAAAATAGCCACCCAAGTAGGTAATGGCTCGGCGCAGGACTTGTTCAGGGAATACGAGATATTATTTGTAAATGGCAGAAGCAATATTTTTGAACTGATGATTTTTTCCTGTTTCCTCTACTGATACTAAGTGGTAAACAAATAACCATCTCTAAAAGATGGAAGGGCACCAGTTTTCACATTGGATGTAGGAATGCCACACCCCGATGAATGGGGAATTCATTTAGAGCTGAACTACAGGTAAATCCCTAAAGTACAGGTAAATCCCTAAAGATGTAGCTAAAAAAAACATGGGAACTCTGTTATCTGCCAAAGGACTTGTAATTCTGTCCCGCCATTTGTTATTTGTACACTTATGCTAAACAGAGCCAGATGGGTGAGACTACTTTCTCTGTTAAAGTAAAGACATATATATGGATTCACAGAGAGTTAGGCCAGCGTATCAGTAGATACGCCGACCTAACTCGGAATCTGCACCGTCCTAAGTTTAAGTGTATTCTCAAACTGAGATACACTTAAACCTATCTAAGATACGACAGCTTGCGCCGTCGTATCTTAGGGTGCAATATTTAGGCTGGCCGCTAGGTGGCGCTTCCATTGAGTTTGGCGTAGAATATGTAAATCCCTAGATACGCCTATTCACGAACGTACGTCCGCCCATCGCAGTAAAGATACGCAGTTTCCGCAAGAGATAGGCCGCCTAAAGATAAACATGCCCCCTTTGGTGGCGTAGCCAATGTTAAATATGGCCGTCGTTCCCGCGTTGAAATTTGAAAATTTTACGTTGTTTGCGTAAGTCGTACGTGAATAGGGTTGGATGAAATTTAGGTCCACGTCGAAACCAATAGCACCGTGCGGCGTACTTTGCCGCAATGCACACTGGGATATGTACACAGACGGCGCATGCGCCGTTCGTAAAATACATTAATCACGTCAGGTCAACACATATTAACATAAAACACGCCCCCTCAGCCTATTTTGAATTAGGCGCGCTTACGCCCGCCACATTTACGCTACGCCGCAACTTAGCAGGCAAGTACTTTGTGAATACAGTACTTTCCTTGCAAACTTACAGCGGCGTAGTGTAAATGTCATACGCTACGCCGCCACAACTATGCGCCCGCCTACCTGAATCCAGCTAATATAGTGGAGTCACCACTCCTCCCCTAGACTGTTTGTAGGCGGGGGGGGGTGTTAGGATTGTGTGGTTCTCCAAATTTTCCTCCTCGTTGGGTGACAAGTAAGAGTCACTTAAGAGGTCCACCCTGGGGTGGTATCGTCTGGGTTATGCTAGGCATCTGTTCAGTATCACTTTACTACACATGGGGTACCTTTATGCTTTTCTGACATTTTTTTTTTTTTACAATAAAAGTTTTTACTAAGGAAAAGACAGTTTACAAAGTTCAAAAAGGTACATGGGTTCAGGAATTTAACAGATTGAGTACAGTTATTTTATGAATTTCGGAAAAAAGAATACAAAACAAAACAAAAACAGAACAATAAAACACAGATACCGTTGTAGCTGGTCTCTGGCCAAACCCATGGCTTCAGATCACAGCGTAGCATGTGAACTAACAACTTGATCATATTGACTTTTTTGGACCCTAGACCAGTAGAACGAACTAATATAAAGGGCGGGAATGGGACAGTAGTAATTAGTCGTTAATAAAGGGTCTTTGGTGAGAGAGTCTAATAACGGATTTGTCAATAGGGCGAATATGGGAGTCGTCAGTGTCTGTTAAGGGACAATGACATCAGTAGTCTACAATGATGAACATTCAATCAGTGGTCCAACCTAGTTAACTCTCGGGTCCCCGTAACAATGTACACCTTTTCTGTAATCTGCATTTAGGAGGGACAGCCTTCTTAACATCTATCTGACCAGTGTTTTCCACTGTCATTCCCCAGAAGTGGAGTGGGCCCTGCCGTGCACGCTGCACGGTCTCGACGTGAGCACTTTACTTAAATCTTGCACCTCCATACCTCTATACAGAATGGGAACCTGACCCATGGGATGATGCTGGTTATTTGGGTTACACCCCTATTAGTAACCTCAGACCTGGTGGGAACAAGGTTTCAAGACTTGAAAAAGTGCAAAAGACATTACAAAATCCAACATTCAGAGACAATTGTTTTCTACATCTGGAGCCCTAACTCAGGCTATATACTGCCACAGCATACCTGCAAAGGAGGCAGTGTCTATGTAGTTACAGAGTCCATCAGAGGCATTCCCCAGAAGCTGGTGTCTTTGGGGCAAACCCCAGGTTTTCAAGACTTTGCATCCAGGTAGTAAATTTAAATAATACAAATAATATACACTGATTTGGGTTATTTTTACCAAAGATATGTAGCAGTATACATTTTGACCAAAATGTATGAATAAAAATTACTAATATGCTAAATTTTATAACCGAGACGAAGAAAATGCATTTTTTTTTTTTTACAAAATTGTTGGCCTTTTTTTATTATATGTAAAAATAATATTATATGATTAAATACCACCAAAAAGCTCTATTTGTGTGGAAAAAAAATGACTAATTGTCATTCAAACAATTAAAAATTAATCATAATTATTACACAATACAGAACTAACTGAATGATGTTTTTTTTTAATGTGTCCTTAAAAATGTATCTACATTTATCAAGTATTATATACATCATGGAGGACTTTGTTGGATGAATAGTAGCGTCACGCGTGTACTACATGCTTTAAGATATTGTTTTCTAGATTTTAATGGTGTATAATAAACATTGACGATTTTACTCTTTATTGCTTTTGTATATAACTGTATTTTTTCTTGTTTTTTCAGCACGCTAAAATACCCTATTTCCCTGTATGTCTTACTGGGAAATTGGGGCGAGACATAATTTTTTCCGTATAGATATGTAGCGCTACCCCCGGAGGAGCCGCTGATTAGATTTGGGATTGGCGTTTTTAAGTTACCTCAATACTGTGTCTAGGGGTGATGGTGGTGTTGAGAGCAGTAACAGAATGTCCATACCAGTGTTTGACGCTTTCAATGCGCTTTTTTTCCGGTCAAACACGACCAACGTGACAACTTGAGGTAGACAGGACAGGTTGGTGAAGGAAGAGCAACTTTACAGAATCAGGCTATGGATAGTAAAGGCAATCCTGCCCTTCAGCAATGGTATTAGTCTACGTCGCCACTCCAGCCGGAGTGGGTGAAGTGCCCCTGGACAGACCTCTCTCATAGGCCTGGCAGCCAGAGCTCCACTTAGAATCTCTGGGAGGAACAAGTCTCTGCCACCGACTTGGCTCTAATTAAGTTGAGATGTTAGATGAGGCCTCTGCCACAGGCCTAGTGCTGAAATTGTGAACGGTAGAGCGAATCCTCCTGATTTGGATTTGTAATGATTCACTGATATAATCTGTGGAAATAAGCAAAGACAAACGAACACACACACACACACACACACACACACACACACACACACACAGCTTCTTGTGGTCTGGAGCTGAAGAGCACAGCAGGAAGATGAGAGAAGAGCAGAACAGACAGATGCACACACAGAGAATGTAGTAAAATAATGAAAGAGGAGAGAGGGAGGCGGCCTTCTCCTCTTAGATTTATTGACTTCATGATGTCACAAAATACACACCCATCAATCCCTCCCCATCACCCTTGTGAGTCTTTTATTGGTCAATTCATATAGAAGGGTGGTTTCTCCTCACAAGTCCATTTCATGTTCTTCCAAAAGTCATACAGGCTCCTTCTGGGGTCTGTAAAAGTCAGGATGTGGGGGATGGGCAAAGTCAGTTTCCTATAGAGAATCCACAATTGCTTATCCAAAGTGAAATTTCCAGGAATGCAGGGGGGAGGGAAATGGATTAGCTTCCTTTGAAAAGTCCTCTGCTTCTTAATTTGGAAAACAGTTCTGCTTTTCACAAAACATCAAATCCCTTTAAAACAATCTCTGATAGAACTTATCAAGGAAAATAAGCAATATACTAAAGAAATATTACCGAAATACACTTTAATATTTCTAATCATAACATAAAATTTTCATTTTAGTTTCACGTCTATCACAGCCCCCCCTTGAAATGAATATTTTATCAGTTTATTCTCTTTGTTATTTCTTAACAGACAAGGACGGTAATGGAGGACACGGTCCATATAACAAAACATTATCATAACCAATATAAACAGAATTGCTATACCTATTTGAGTACAAATGTGTTATCACCCAAAATATTGTCCGCAGGTGACATTCTAAATGCCCCCCTTGTTCACCTAATATCCTGTATAAGGCCATAATTTTATACAAAGTCATTTGTGAAGTGGCCTCTAGGTGTTCAGTAATATACTGGAATGCATTCTTGTTTATAGTTAACAAACCTCTATTGACCATAGCAACCAGAATTTATCCAATCTACATTTACATTACTAAGTTAAATTTCATAAAAGCATCCGTTCCCACCAAATTACTATATTTCCCTTCATTAGCATTTTAATTTTATATTGGGCTCTGTCCTAAATATTTTATTTCCTAAAGAAACTTTATTACATTACACTAGTTTTCAGGACTGATCATGCAGCATGAATATTCTTGTCGCATGTCTGTTTAAACAAACATAGCAGCCTTCAGCATAAACGAACATACAGAAGTTTCATTGTTCCCCTACATGGATCCAAATATAAGAGATCAATTATTCTTCCATTAATACATTCGTCAATCTGAAGCCTAGAAAGTGACATTTTAATCCATAAATCATCATCATCTGCATCATCTATCCATATTGTATTTTTATTTTTAAACTATTTTAACTGACTTTCTTAAGCTATGCAGATTAACACCATTATCATTCTCTTTAAAATGACACCCTCAATGTAAGGTATTCTTCAAGCCAAATGGTGCAAAAAACCCACAGTTTAGTAACATATGAGAGAAAGAAAGAATGAGAGAGAAAGAAAGAAAGAAAGAGCAAAAGAAAGAGAGAGAGAGAAAAAGAAAGAAAGGAAAAGAAAGAGAAAAATAATACTTTATTAATAAGGGCTTTCTTTCAGATCTTCTAATGATTGTGTACAAATTACCTTTTATTATTAAAGAAAGATTTACCCTCATAATACGCTTCCATAGTTTACTTAACATAAACTCTGATATTTATTTATTTTTCCCTTCAAACTAGGCAAAGTTGAGGATGTTTACACTGGGAGTCGGATTTCAAGCTAGCACTCACTCCTGTAAACCACCACAGCCTGTAACCTGATCTGCTGTTAATGACCTCTAAGGGAAAACATCTGTCCCCCCCCATGCTTGGAGCAGATTGTACAAGTTTTAGACCATATACAATCCAATCGAATTGCATCGTTTTTCTCATTTTTAACTCTTTTTCAAAAATTTTAAAACATATTTGGTTTGTACATCTGCCAAAAATCATGTACACCACATTATAACATGACATTCCTTAACTTCCAATAGCGACAAAAGATCGCTTAGAGGACAAATCTCATGAAATCCACTGACCAGTCCCTGCGCATGAACCGACCATTGTTTTCTACTGATAAAGTCACTCATAATTACTCACAATCTATATTTTATCAGAAATGTCATTTTATAATAACTTTTTAACACTTGTTTATTTTTTAATTTTATTTTTACAATTTTTATAATAATATTTTTTATAAAGTTTTTTAGATTGAACATAACTTTCATATTTTAATATTTTTCTCTGGGGAACCTTATAATAAACCAAACCCAAGTTTAGAATCTGTTGTAAACATTGCTCAAACCTCAACTTATTAATTCTTACAACCAGATCTGTAGGATTTCAGTTAAATATAAAATACCATGTTGTTTACCATAGACTGAATTGTATACAATTCTTCACACAATCTCAATCAACAATTTTCCCATTAAACCTTTGTTCTAATCCCATGCATGTTTTGACATGTCATAATACATTTTCAGTTGTTGGGGTAAACATATTCATAAACATTTACAGGCAGAATTAAACTTAATTATCTCATTAGAGAACTTCTTTACACTCTGACATTATTTAACTAATTACCCCATGTAACCGGGACCCCCCTTTGAGATATTCCAACCCACAAACCCCAGTGGTCACAATCCCATGTATTTGAAAAAAGATATATAATTTCATTCAGATTTGGGTGGCACAATTCGTAATATCACTCATCTTCCAGAGAATATTTTCGAAGGAACCTCTTAATCATCACCCAGGGGATATTGGTAATTATCGGTACCTACATCAGAAATGTGAGAAAAAACTCGTACACGAATATTAGTTACCTATTTTCAAAAGCGGTCACATAATCATAGCTCATAACAATCTAATCTAGAGACTGTCTCAAACAAGATTTCAGAAAGGGATAATGTATTGAATGCTCCCCCCTTGGGGCCCCTTACCCACTTAACCCTGAGGATGGCATGGCACAGCATGTGGAATAAAACCATTTAAATGTACTATGTAAAATGTTCTACTGTTCCAATGTGATACCCAGAATCTCCTCATCCCTCATTTGTGACTTGTGAACGCAGCTTCTGTAGTCATGAACGCCAGGATTTACACACCCTCTCTACCGCTTTTGGGCACCCCATGAGGTCAAGGAATTGAGGTCTGGGCACACATGACAGCATATGAGCGGATTCTACCTTCAGGTAGGTCTGCCACTCCCATCTACATCATTCTCATCCCAACGCGTCTGTCCAGCGAAGTGGCATTGTAGTTACCCCCCCCTGGACAGACTAAGGAGGGCATGAAGAAGAAGGCCCGTGGGCCGGAGGGCACAGAATCCAGTATGGGCAGCGGGCAGCGGGCAGGAGGCGACACCATCTGCGTTCAGAATGAGGCAAAGCCTTCAGCAGGGAAGAGCATCCGGGCAGGCCCATGCTTCCTCCAGCGGGGCATACAGTTGGGCAGAACGTGAGGGGAAAGAAGGGGCACGGCCTCAAGCAGTCGGGCGGGGCCCATGCTTCCAGCAGGCATCGTGGGCAGAACATGAGGGAAACGAAAAGACAATAACAGGCCCTGGGTATCACATTATAAATTTCAAAACTGGCAAAAAGCCCTCTATGTATCAAGTCAAAATACAGTGCATGGCATCGTCAGTGTAAGTGTAAGTGGGCAACCCAGATGGGACAGGTCCCCACAGAACACGCATTCAATCTATCCGATTAAAAGGATAAAAAAAAAACGGGACGAAATAATTCACCTAAATTAATTCTCTGTAGAAGATTTTAACTGTAAAATAAAGACTTAACAATTGCTTATTATGTGCATCAAATGTCTGTTCCATATTTTTTAAACCTCAGGAGAAATATCCCATTATTTCTAGTTAAATCGAATTATCTGATAAATCAGCGTACAATGTAACAGGCATATTCAGACCAATTTTAATTGTACAGAAACAGTTGCAATATCCCAAGTCAACCTTTTGTTAAAAAAAACTCTGTGTTACAAAAAAAAACTGTCTCCTAGGTTGTCGTCCCTGGGGGGGAAGAGGGGGGCTATCCTCCAACTTGCAAATGTGGCAGAGCTCAGGGCGGGCAGGATGCAGGGGTCTGGACCGCCCACATTCCTCACACACCCAGTTCTATCCCCCCACCAGGGAGGGGGCAGGAGTATATATTATATTAGGGAGGCATCCCAGAAATATAAAAAAAAACAGCAAAAATAATAATAAGAAGAATTCATTCACCACTTGCCAACAAGGAATTGGGAAAAGGGATCAATGAATTTCAATGGGAAGAAGAAAAAAAGGGTTGAAGAAAGGAGAAAGAAATAAGAAAGAAAGAGTTCGATTCCAGCACAGAGTTGAGAACCCAAACGAAAAGTGCAGGATATAAAGGTAGACACCAGAAGTTTTAGAGCACACAGAATAGAAGCACAATCAATTACAGACACAATGTACCATTAGACACAATCAAATCAATTCTTGCACAGTCAGTACAATTGGCATGCTACATAGAGGGAGGGGAAGATAGGGGGCTGTGTAGTAGGCAGCAAAGAAAGGGTTGGACGGGAGTATCTAAGAAGAAAATGGTGGAGAGGGGAGGAGCTATGAAAAAAGAGCGGCAAAGATTTGGAGAAGACGGGAGGATCTAAGAAGAAAATGGCGGAGGGGGGGGGGGGGAAATCAGGAATCAAGGAAAAAGTAAAGACAAAGCAAGGAGAGAAGAAAATAAAAAAAAAAATTCAACCTTCAGCCAGATATTAAAAACAGAAATCAATGTCAACAGCAGTTGATATATATATGACAAGAAATCCAGATATATCTATACTTATCAGAAACAAGTAATTGCTTAACCATGCGGTCCTTTCAGACTGGCAAGGAAAGGGTTCGTTCTATTCCTGTACCAACACAGTGCTTTCCAGCAAAAACCCCATAAGCATATATATATATATAAAATTAACTAAGAAATGGAAAGGCACAAAAATGAAAAAGGTTTTCTGTTTAGACAGCAAAGGGATAAGTATAATAGTTTATAAAAACCCTAGAGTTAGTTGCTGTCCAGCCTTGACAAAAGGCAGAAAGTTTCAGGCACACATTAGCAGAAAGCCAGAGACGAAAGAGTTAAGTATGCTGGTAAGAAAACCCTTAATTAGCATGCAGCTGTGACAAAAGGCAGAAGTGTAAGGGAAAAAGCAATTTAAGACACACAAATGTACACAAATAGCCAGCTAGCAGAAGCCACACAAAAACGACCTCCTCCAGCTCAGCCCCCACCTTTCCTAGCACAGGGAAGTTCAGTAAACAAAACCCCCGCGTTATTCAAAGCAAGGACAAAATGTGGAAAAGCTGACTCAATATCTCACCACAGACATACTCAAATAAACCCCAGAATCCCAGTTCCCCAATTAATCTAAACAAGGAGGTTTGGAATATTTTTCACAAGCATAAAATAAAACAAACCCATATAAACTTCGCAGCTAACTTCCTTAGAGCTGCCCAGACTCAAATCCCAGCCAGCATGCACTCCCCGTGCACACCACCTTTATCACATCGGCTTAATCCGAGACGATGCACGACCAGTACCTAACTCAGGAGGCCGATTTCACACACAGTAACCACACAAACAGAAGCAAACAACCCACAAGCTCACCCTTCTACACACAGGCAGCAAACAGGCAAGAACCAAAAAAAAATTAATAGCAGTGAATCAGCACAAACCGGGGTTCGCTTCTGGACCAGAATTATACCGTCTGTTTCAAAGGCTCGGAATTTGTAGACAAACTAGATGGGAATAGAGGCCGTCCAGCCTGTAACACGGTGTAAGGGAGCCAAAAAAAACTCGCACTTACCGTGTTTAGGGGTTCATGACGCCCCTTTCAATGGTAGACGGTCCCTCAATTCTCAGCCAGTTTCTTGTGCGTCCACAAAGTCTGTCCTTGAAGTCCAAAAGAAGCACGTTGAGCGCCAATTGATTTGGATTTGTAATGATTCACTGATATAATCTGTGGAAATAAGCAAAGACAAACGAACACACACACACACACACAGCTTCTTGTGGTCTGGAGCTGAAGAGCACAGCAGGAAGATGAGAGAAGAGCAGAACAGACAGATGCACACACAGAGAATGTAGTAAAATAATGAAAGAGGAGAGAGGGAGGCGGCCTTCTCCTCTTAGATTTATTGACTTCATGATGTCACAAAATACACACCCATCAATCCCTCCCCATCACCCTTGTGAGTCTTTTATTGGTCAATTC
The DNA here is from genome assembly GCF_905171775.1 of Rana temporaria. NCBI lineage: Eukaryota > Metazoa > Chordata > Amphibia > Anura > Ranidae > Rana > Rana temporaria. Next base: position 25,301,514 of record NC_053500.1, on the reverse strand, counting down.
ATATAGAAGGGTGGTTTCTCCTCACAAGTCCATTTCATGTTCTTCCAAAAGTCATACAGGCTCCTTCTGGGGTCTGTAAAAGTCAGGATGTGGGGGATGGGCAAAGTCAGTTTCCTATAGAGAATCCACAATTGCTTATCCAAAGTGAAATTTCCAGGAATGCAGGGGGGAGGGAAATGGATTAGCTTCCTTTGAAAAGTCCTCTGCTTCTTAATTTGGAAAACAGTTCTGCTTTTCACAAAACATCAAATCCCTTTAAAACAATCTCTGATAGAACTTATCAAGGAAAATAAGCAATATACTAAAGAAATATTACCGAAATACACTTTAATATTTCTAATCATAACATAAAATTTTCATTTTAGTTTCACGTCTATCACACTCCCAGTATGTATTTTAGGGGTTACCGACTGACAGTCTAAATATAACCTGTCAGTGTCCGGTCACCCAGATCCCCGATGGTTCGTTCAAGCCCTGTTGGATCACCTGCCTCCGGGTTCTCCCCCACCGAACAGCACCCAGCTTGGGATCTTCTCAATAGAAGTGGGGACCCAGTAAGTCACTGGGGCCCCTTTGCAGCATCGGTTGCTTGCGACCCCGGCCTGGTAGGCCATAGTGGTGGGGCCCGTGATGTGCGCACACCCTAAAGGTGGGTGCCGCACCTGGAACCCGCAAAGAACCCCGAACAACGGCCTCCGTCACAGAAATACCCCTCCCCAGCATGCCCCGCAAGGGAAAACTCCTCCAATTGGCTGCTGGGAAGAAGCGGCTCCGCCTGGACCCCTCTGGCGCCACCTGCTGCCCAGAGATGAGACTGCATCTCTGAAGCACAGACTGACCCATAGGACAATCCAGATTTGGCGACAGACAAATTTGACAAATCAAAGAATGAGAGCAACATAATTCTCTCATTCTCCCACTAAATTTAAACATAGCACCTGTACAAAGGTACACAGGCGCTACAGATATAAGATATTTCTCAGTACATAAAACACTCAGTAAATTATTTGGTAAATATGAATTCTTTCTATTCATTATTTTTCTCCATAGAGTTATATTTAGAAGCTTCTGAATGAAGCGACATGTTTTATATGCAATAGTCCTTAATAAGGATCTCGCAGCCTTTGTGTAAATTTGCCTAGTTTGGTCCTATAACGTCTGCAAAAGGTCTGAGCAATTATCTGCAGATTTACAGCTATTGCAAGTCAAACACTGTAAACCCACAGACTGGATGATCTGCAATATCAGGCACATAAGCCCTGGAATATAAAACCAGAAGATTTATCTAATATAGAGTTGTTTCTATGAAGCATGCAAGTGACTTCCTGTTGGAGGACGTATAGTGACATTTACAGCAGAGCTAGTGACCAATTATCTCAATCATATAAAAGTTTTAATAAAAGTTTTAATAAAGCAGCAGTTCTAGGGAGATTGTGTACTAAAGCTGTTCAGGAATCACTGCTGAATTCAGAACACTGATGGGACATACTAAGGGCCAGATTCACAGACATTTGCGCTACGCTGTGGCGGCGTAACGTATCCCATTTACGTTACACCGCCGCAAGTTTACAGCGTAAGTGCTTGATTCACAAAGCACTTACCTGTAAACTTGCGGCGGCGTAGCGTAAATCCGCCCGGCGCAAGCCCGCCTAATTCAAATGGGGCGGGGACCATTTAAATTAGGCGCGTTCCCGCGCCGAACGTACTGCGCATGCTCCGTCCCTAAAATTACCCGACGTGCATTGCGCTAAATGATGTCGCAAGGATGTAATTGGTTTCGACGTTAACGTAAATGGCAGCCAGCGCCATTCACGGACGACTTACACAAACGACGTGAAATTTATAAATTCGACGCAGGAACGACGGCCATACTTAACATTGGTTAGGCCACCTAGAGGGCATGTTTAGTTTTACGCGATGCATCTCTACGGAAACAACGTAAATTTAGATCGACGGGCAAAGCAGACGTTCGTGAATCGCCGTAACTAGTCATTTGCATATTCTACGCCGACCGCAATGGAATCGCCACCTAGCGGCCGGCCTAGAATTGCAGCCTAAGATCCGACGGTGTAACACAGTTACACCTGTCGGATCTTAGGGCTATCTATGCGTAACCTGATTCTATGAATCAGGCGCATAGATACGACAATCGTATCTCAGAGATACGACGGCGTATCAGGAGATACGCCGTCGTATCTCTTTTGTGAATTTGGCCCAAAATTTGTTAGGTCAGGTACTGATGTTGGATGACAAGACCAGACTCAAAGTTGGCATTCAAAATCATCCAAAAAAGCAAACGAAAGACGGGGCGTGAAGGGTAACATACCATATAGTAGCTGAAGAAGGATCAACAAAAGGGTGCTCACTATTTATATTAATATGTGTAGCACCCTCTACCTTTAGGTAGGTGCTAAGTGTAGGGTTTTGTGTTAGCTGCCAGTGCAGGTAAACTTAAGCAGGCCTATGCTGCGAGCTAGGCCTGTTTGTTTTTGATCTGGGGGCAGGCGAGTGGTTTAGTGTAGCAGTAGATGACTGACATTAACTTCAGCTCTTGGGCACCTCCCCTGTTTCCAGTGGAGAATGTTCTGGAAAAGGGGCAGGGCTGAGTGCTGGAGTGACATTGGGTACATGTGAGGAGCTCTGACCAATCCCCATCTAGGATTGGCGGGGGGCTACATATGCCCAAAGTCAGCCTGCTGGGGGTGGAGTTGTCGTCTGGGTGAACTGAAGAATGGAGTGCTAGACTGTCCTGCAGGAGGAACAGCCCCATCTGGGGGGTGAAAAACCTTACACGGTCATGGAGAGGTGTCCTGGAACAGGAGCTAGGAGACACAGTTGGTCTGCACGGTCCGGAGTAATTTCTTCAGGAAGGATCCAGGGCAGGTGTCGGTAAGTGAAAGCACAGTGGAGATCTGGAAGAGGCATGCCAGGGGAGCTGGGTGCAGAGCCAGAGGGAGAGATTGTGGAGTTTGTGTCAAATCGATTGAGCCATGAGGACGGGCAGGATTTGCAAGTTGGACCGCTGGGATCAGTAGTCCATCACCATTAAATCTACTAAAAATAACCGGTTACTGCTGTAGCACTACCCCCGAAGGAGGTGCTGGTTTATTTTTTGGCCTGCCGTTACCTTACTGTTCACCACACTCGATCTAGGGGTCCCTCCTGAAGAGTTGTTCAAAAAGAATGTCCGGACCAACACTTCGGTTTCTTTTTCATTAAGGCTCCATTCACACCTAGGCGTTTTGACGCCCGACGCTATTGCAGCCTGAAATACGCTGGAGGGGTGATTTAACATTGTCGGCTATAGAGATGGTTCACATCTCTACGCCGAACGCCGTACGCCTGAAGCTCAAAACAAGTCCCTGACCCTTTTTTTCAGGCGGCTTTGGCGTTCGGCCATAGCCGACAATGGCCCAGATTCAAGAAGCTATTGCGCCCGCGCAACCATAGGTTGCGCGGCGCAATAGCTGTTTTGCTCCCGCGTAGCGAATGCCCCTGATTCAGGAACATCGCTACGCGGACTGCAGCCTAGGATATGACAGACATAAGCCTCCTTATGCCTTCATATCTCAGGCTGCATTCTTGCGTTGGCCGCTAGGGGGCGCGGCCATTGTGATCGGCGTATAGTATGCAAATTGCATACTACCACCGATTCACAAAAGTTGCGCGGGCCCTGCGCACGCAAGGTACGGAGTTTCCGTACGGCTAATTTAGCGCAAGGTTGCTCCTGCTATAGCAGGGGCAGCCAATGCTAAAGTATAGCCGCCCTTCCCGCTCGTGAAATTTAAATTTCACGTCGTTTACGTAAGTGATTCGTGAATGGCGCTGGACGCCATTCACGTTCACTTAGAAGCAAATGACGTCCTTGCGACGTCATTTGCCGCAATGCACGTCGGGAAAGTTTCCCGACGGAGCATGCGCTGTTCGCTCGGCGCGGGAGCGCGCCTAATTTAAATGATTCCCGCCCCCGGCGGGATCATTTACATTAGGCGCCCTTACGCCGGGCTATTTAGCATATCGCCCGCGCAATTTACGGAGCTACTGCTCCGTGAATCGCGGGCATATCAAAATATTTGCGTGGGCGCAGAGCAAAAATCGTTGCCCTTTGCCCACGCAAATATTGCGCGGATCTAGCTGAATCTGGCCCAATGTGTAAATCACCCCTCCAGCGAAAACCGCGGTAAAAAACGCTGCGTTTTGTCACAGCAAATCGCGGGACAAAACGCTGCAATTTGTCGCAGCAAATCGCAGTACAATACGCTGCGTTCAGGTGTGAATGAAGTTTTATTAAAGAGTTTTTCCAACAGAGGTGTAGAGGAATAGGGAAGATTCAGGTACCTTGCTTTGCGGATCACGGGTACAGTCTTAGATCCAGAGGATAAATCGGTTCCACACTGGATTTAGCAACCACCGGATAGGCCCACTCTCACTGACCTAGCAGCCGGTTCAAAGTCTCTGCCACAGACTTGATGAGTGTCGTTGAGTTGTTACACAGCCCTCTGTCACAGGATCGTGTAACCACGCACACACTTAGCGAAATTCCAAAAAAAGTACACAGCTCATGGTGCCAGGATCTTTCAGCCAGGCCGGCAGCACAGTGGGCAAGTTGGTCCGGATGCGTCCTTCAATTGAGTCCCCAATTGCTCGGCTTCTTCCCGCAGGCAAGACAGCACAGGACCACCCCTGGACCAGTAGGCCCCAGAAAATCCTGGGCCTACTCTCAGTTGCGGAGCCTCGGGCCAGCAGGCCCCGAGACCGGAAAACACTGTCAGCGCATCCCTGAGGTCAGGATCGAAAGACCCCGCCAAAACGGTGTCTGTTCCTTAAGTACCCTCCCCCAGAATGCACATCGGGTTGACCACGCCCACTGGGCTGCTTCTGGGAAGAAGGCACCCAATGCACCCAGCCCATTGCATTTCCAACCTTGTCTCCCGATGACAGCGACACCTGCAGGCAAGGGGAACATGTGCAACACAGCTGGACTAGAACAGAAACCCACAATTTGGTATAATGCTCTGAGATAAACTACAGCTCAGGTAACTAAATTTACAAAATAGCGCCTACTCAACAGGAGCAGGGCACTGTACTGCCATTAAGGGTACTGCAGGTCCCAGGCCTTCAATGGTTTCATATTCTACCTAAACTGGAACTTATTCAGAGTGAGGCCTAGTCATATCTGATGGCGTGACAGGAATACTAAGACTGTGACAAGAGGAGATGTTGTGAGGTAAAAGTCTGTCAAGTTTAGTGTCAGCCATCTTGTCCTATCTCAAGAGTGTGACGCTCTAATTTCTAAATCCTATCTGAAGAAGTGTAACGCATCTATTGCTATAACATTTCAACTAATTATTTGTTTCTATGGGCATCCCATATCCCTTCCCCCACCAAGTTCAATCCCCTAATAAAATAACAAAAACAAGCAAAAGACTGTTCATTGACTAAAGGAGTGCATCTAATGGATGTCTGGCAGCAGGGTGAAATGTGTGGATTTAGTAACACATAGCGACCACCCGCTACATATGTAAGAAATAATCTCAGAAAAGAGAGGGGGGGGGGGGGGGCTACATACTTTTGGCCATATAGGGGCAGATCCACAAAGATCTGCCTATCTTTAGGCAGGCGTAGCGTATCTAAGATACACTACGCCGCTGTAACTTACTTTTTCTTCTTGTGAATTCTCAAAGAATCTGCGTGGTAAGTTACGGCGGCGTAGTGTATCTATTGCGGCGTAAGGGCACGCAATTTCAAATGGAAGTGATGGGGGCGTGTTCTATGCAAATACGTTGTGACCCGACGTAAACAACGTTTTTTTTTGAACGGCATGCACCGTCCTTAAAATATCCCAGGGTGCATAGCGTCAAAGTACGCTGCAAGGACGTATTGGTTTAGACGTGAAAGTAAACAACGTCACATTCCTATTCACGAACGACTTACGCAAACGACGCAAAAATTTTAAAATTAGACATGGGAACAACGGCCATACTTAACATTGAGTACGCCACCATATAGCAGCTTTAACTATACGCTGGAAAAAGCTGAACGGAAACTACGTAAAAAAATGCGACGGCCGCTCGTACGTTCGTGGATCGTCAGAAATAGCTAATTTGCATACTCGATGCGGAAACGGCACCTAGCGGAAGCCGAAAAATTGCATTTAAGATCCGACGGCGTACTAAGGCGTACACCTGTCGGATCTAACCCAGATGCCGTCGTATCTTGTTTTGTGGATACAAAACAAAGATACGACGCAGGAAATTTAAAATTACGCCGGCGTATCTATTGATACGCCGGCGTAATCCTTTTGTGGATCTACCCCATAGTATTTCTCTCACAGACTGTGGGCATAATTCTCTGTTGTCATTTTTCTTTTCCACCGCCTACATTGCTGAAATGAGCAGACTTGTCCTTTCATTTGTAGGCTTTCATGACCCTCCTGTAGACAGTTCCTCTTGTTCGTAGTGGTTTTACACACACATAGTGGCCCACATTAATATAATATTCTGTGCATCCCTTAGTTCAGTTGTAATTCAGCAGTGAAAATACAATTACTGTCAGCTTAATGAGGCACTTAGCTTCTGTTACAATGTCGTGCTTTCCTATATAAAAGGCCATTTGCCAAATAACCCATGGACAAAGCCATTAGTCTGACAGCCTGCAGTTTGTAAGAATAAAAAGAGGACATTTGCCAACTGTTACCGCCAACACAAGTAAAATTTCCCATTACGTCTCTTTAGTCATATATCATGGATGGTACACTATATGGCCAAAAGGTTTTGGACACCTGACCTTTATGCCTACCGTCCTTGGAAGAAAATGTTGCGCTGATTACGGTCTATAAATTATTACAGGGCAGGAAAAGCATTCCAAATGTTTGCACAGGTGATTAATTGATTAATTAACGGACACCCCAGTGATTGATCCACAGACATGTGCACCACCACCTCACAGAAAACACGCTTACCAGATAGTAAGCACTTATGCCACGTACACACGATCATTTTTCGGCATCAAAAAAACAACGTTTTTAAAAAATGTCATTTAAAATTATCGTGTGTGGGCTTCACATCATTTTTGGGGTTCAGAAAAACGACAATTTTTTTTTCCGAACATGCTGCATTTTTTAACGACGTTTTAAACTATGTCGTTTTTCGGGTTGTAAAAAATGGTCATGTGTGGGCTAAAATGACGTTAAAAACCTGAAGAAGCAAGTTATGAGATGGGAGCGCTCGTTCTGGTAAAACTACCGCTCGTAATGGAGTAAGCACATTCTACGCGCTGTAACAGACAGAAAAGCGCAAATCTTTTTTTTTCTAACAAAAAATCAGCTAAATCAGCCCCAAGGGTGGTGTCATCCGCATGGAACTTCCCCTTTATAGTGCCGTCGTACGTGTTGTACGTCACCGCGCTTTGCTAGAGCATTTTTTAAAAACGATCGTGTGTGGGCAACGTCGTTTTAATGATGAAGTTGGAAAAAACAAAGTTTTTTCGAGATGCTAAAAAACTTTGTGTGTACGCGGCATTAGACATATGGTTTTAACCCAGCCCAGGCCTTTACATAGTTACATAGTTAGTTAGGTTGAAAAAAGGCACAAGTCCATCCAGTCCAACCACAAAAAAAAAAATAAACAAACAAAATAAAAAACACAGTACAATCCAATACACCCAACTCCATACCCACAGTTGATCCAGAGGAAGGCAAAAAACCCCAGCAGAGCATGATCCAATTTGCTACAGCAGGGGAAAAAATTCCTTCCTGATCCCCCGAGAGGCAATCGGATTTACCCTGGATCAACTTTACTTACAAATCTTAGTACCCAGTTATATTCTGTACATTTAGGAAAGTATCCAGACCTTTCTTAAAGCGGGGGTTCACCCTTAGAGGGCACTTTTTCCCCTTAGATTCCTGCTCGTTTTCTCTAGGGGAATCGGCTATTTGTTTTAAAATATGTGCAGTACTTACCCGTTTACGAGATGCATCCTCTCCGTCGCTTCCGGGTATGGGCTGCGGGAATGGGCGTTCCTTCTTGATTGACAGTCTTCCGAGAGGCTTCCGACGGTCGCATCCATCGCGTCACGATTTTCCGAAAGAAGCCGAACGTCGGTGCGCAGGCGCAGTATAGAGCCGCACTGACGTTCGGCTTCTTTCGGCTACGAGTGACGCGATGGATGCGACCGTCGGAAGCCTCTCGGAAGACTGTCAATCAAGAAGGAACGCCCGCTCCCGAAGACCCATACCCGGAAGCGACGGAAGAAGATGCAACTCGAAAACAGGTAAGTACTGCTCATATTTTAATACAAATAGCCGATTCCCCTAGACCGAACGAGCAGGAATCTAAGGGGAGAAAAAAAAAAATTTAATAAATGGGTGAACTCCCGCTTTAAAGAAATCTACTGAGCTGGCCAGAACCACCTGTGGAGGGAGTGTTCCACATTTTCACAGCTCTTACTGTGAAGAAACCTTTCTGTATTTGGAGATGAAATCTCTTTTCCTCTAGAAGTAAAGAGTGCCCCTGTGTCCTCAGTGTTGACCGTAAAGTGAATAACTCAACACCAATACTATCACTATATGGACCCATTATATAGTTGTACATGTGGATCATATCCCCCCTAATTCTCCTCTTCTCAAGAGTGAATAAATTGAGTTCTTCTAATCTTTCCTCATAGCTGAGCTCCTCCATGCCTCTTATCAGTTTGGTTGCTCTTCTCTGCACTTTCTCCAGTTCCCCGATATCCTTTTTGAGAACTGGTGCCCAAAATTGGACTGTATATTCCAGATGAGGTCTTACTAATGATTTGTACAGGGGCAAAATTATATCTCATTCTCTGGAGTCCATACCTCTCTTAATACAAGAAAGTACTATGCTCGCTTTGGAAACCTTTAACACCAGGAATCGTAGCGATGTTGTATGTGTACTGACACAGACTCACAAGCGATTAACCATAAGCTGTCATGACCTCCGAAAGCAATGTTCAACAAACGGCATAAAAAGAAATAAGATAGACCATAGTGTGATACTGTCTATATCGTTATTTAATGTAAAGAATAAAAAGTTGCACTTGCAGATGTAGATGAGGGAATCGTTCGCCATTAAAAATGTCATATGTGACGAAACGCATATGAGGAGGTAACGTGCTGACGTCATCACGCCACGCCATCTTGTTGAGGAGGACAGGATTGTATATTAAATCCGGCTGGCTTTTTAATTTATGGATCTTTTCATTTCTACGTCTGTAGGTGCAACTTTTTACTCTTTATATTACACGATTCCTGGTGTTAAAGGCCTGGGTTGGGTTATAGCCACATGTCTAAGTGGCTTACTATACAGTAAGCATGTTTTCTGAAAGGTGGCAGTGCACATGTCTGTGGATCAATCACTGGGGTGTCCGTTAATGACTTAATCACCTTTGCAAACATTTGGAATGCTTTTTCCTACCCTGCAATAATTTTTGGACTGTAATCAGCGCAATTTTTTCCTTCCAATCTCGTTTTGTGTTATATGCCACAATTGATTGCAGCTTTTGGATTTGTCCATCCTATTTACCTTTAGAGAGCTGACCTCAACCCTAAAGAACACCTTTTTTGGTGACCTTAAATGCCAACTTCTTCTCATCCAACATCAGTACCTGACCTCACAAATCGGTGCAATGGATGGCCATTAGAGGTCGGATCATAAACTAACCCCCTAAAGATCAAAAGCAATATTGTTATCAGATTATATGTGCATTGAGCTTATTTTATGCGTGTTATCTACCTCTAAAAGACATTGAAAAACCATAAGATTGCTGCTGAGTTCCGCCATCTTGGTTGCATTATCAGGAGCCCCAGCAAACTCAGAGCTGTCACTCAACTGACATTCTATAGGATTTCCTTTCACTCCTCCCCCCAGCGGCCACATTAAAGGGTATATAAGGAAAGCACAACTCTCATGCCTCATACACACGATCAGTTTTCCCGATGGGAAAACTGTGAGGAGAGCTTTTGGCCGGGAATCCCAGCCGTGTGTATGCTCCTCGCAGTTATTTTCCGACGGGAAAACTGTCCAAAAACTGCCGGACAAGAAAAGAGAACCAGTTCTCTTTTTTCCAGCCGGGAAAACCGGCAGACTTTTGCCCGATGGTTTCTGGCAGTTTTCCTATGGGAAAAACTGCAATAGAGCATACACACGGCCGGGATTCCCGGCCAAAGCTCCATCGCAGTTTTCCTGTCGGGAAAACCGGCCATGTGTATTGAAGTGTAGGGGAAAGAATAGGGGAAAGACTGAACCGAGCAGGTTCTCGGCTTTCCTCTCGGGATTTCCAACGGGAACTTTTTTTGACGGAAATCCCGTACGTGTGTACGAGGCATCAGTTGAGGAAAGGGCTATGATATGCAACGAGGGAAGAGGCTGTGCTAGGGATTTGACTTCTTCCCGAAGAAGTCAATTTTGCTAGTTCAAAAGCACATTGCAATACAATAAAAACTCTATAAAACTGGAAAATATTGTGAATAAACATTTATTTTTTAGTGCTTTTACCAACAACTTTTTTAAGGTACAGGCTCTAATGAATGGATATCTCTTAAAAATACCTAATTTCCCCAAGAGATTTAAGGATCCTGACAAATGGATTTAAATCTCTGATTTTTTTATGCAAGTAATTGATTTGTCACATATTCACAAAATTGGGGAAAAACAACAAACGTAAAATACATACAATACAGATTGTAGGCTTGATCTGTATCACTCTGTATTCTGTTTTTATTAACAATGAATATATAATATGAGGGTGACATTGGGGTGTTTTAAAAAAAAAATGTCTCCCTAAAATTGTGACTGCTCAGCTGGCACTCTCAGCGGGAGTCTTAAAGATGTTTGAGGCTTCTATTATGTTGCTGTTAAGTCTGTGCTCTGAAAGCCCTTTATTAGTCCTTTGTGCAGAAGGAGAAAAACAGTTCAATATCTTTATAGGAAACACCCCTCGCTGTGCATCCCAACACCCAGTCTCTATGGAGAGTAGGGGTCACTTCTCACAGTAAAGACAGTTAACAATTTCAGTGTAACTCATGTCATCCCTAGAACAATTGTGTGCTTAGAAATTATAGGCAGTACACTTCAATACAAATGCAGTGTGTTGTAATTCAGCTTTCAAGAAAAGAAACACAAGCAGTAACTTGTTCTTCTCCCTCTTATTTTCCTTTATGATTTTGGTTTATAAAGAATTATCCATTATAATATGCAAACAATTTCCTCACCTCCTAGTGTGAGTGATAATGTAAACTACATAGCTTGTTCTAGTGAAAGAAACCACATACAAAGACATATTAGACAATTGTGCACTTTCAACAGTTCGGGGAAGACCCCGTTTTGTTCCAGCATGACTGTCCATAAAGACATGGCTGGGCCGTAGAGTGGGCCTGCTAGGCCGTAGAGTGGGCCTATCCTGGGGGCATCTGGCTGCCAGGCTGTGTGACTGCCTATCCTTAAGTAAGAGGGCAGTGCAGGGTTGGGACTGAGAAGAGAAGTGACGGTTCTGCCGGCCGGAGAACCTGTCGTGGTTGGAGGTAGAAGGGAAGGGAAACACTTTTAAAACTCCCCAGGCCCTCCTAGGACTCTTCTCCATCACCCCTGCAGGTCCTCCCCTCTCCCCTCTCACTGCCCTCGTACCCCCACCCCCCGGCTCGGGCCTAGTCCCGGTCGGCGGCCATCTTGGTACTCCCATTCAAGGGAGTTTCACCCTCACTCACCCTCTCCTCCACAGCCTGTTTTGCCCTGAAACCAGGGTAACCCAGGGGTACGTATTCCCCACGCCCCATCCATAAAGGAATTGATCCAGGGTCTTTCACCGATCGCCAGCGAGGGATCAGGAAGGAATTTTTTCCCCCGGTCGTTGCAGATTGGCACAGCACGCCTCGGGTTTTCCGCCTTCCTCTGGACCAATTCGGGGAAGGAAGACTTAAACAAGTGACGGTTCACTTAAATATTCTTCACCCCAGTGCCTGCAAAGCCCTCTAATCAACAGTCACTTCCCTGCGTCTTTTCTGCAACCATGGGTTACTTGAAATACTCTGCAGAAACCATCTGGGAACTAAAACCATTTGCCCCTACACTTCCAACGGTCACAAAAAAAGCTCTAAAGAGTGAGCAACTGTTAAGAATCAACCGACGATTAACAGTGAAAAACTGCATGCAGGTACTCCAGCCCAAACGCATATCATGCGCTTTGGTTAACACAAGATCGGCAGTAAAACACCGGCAAGAAATCTTTGATTTCATCCTTCAACACGATCTGGATTGCCTCTTCATCACAGAAAGTTGGCTTACAGCAGATTGCTACACCATTCTGGGAGAACTGGTGCCAGCAAATTATCGCATTCAAATGCAGAACAGAGTGGGCCAAAGAGGGGGAGGCCTGGCGGTGATCCACAAGACGCACCTCTCGATCACCAAACCAGTCCTTCAAAACTCGCTTCCATTCATGGAAACCCTCACTCTACAGCTGCAAACAAATCCTCAAGACATGGTACATATTCTTCTTTGTTATAGACCACCCGGCCCAAAAATGCACCTTCTCACGTCGCTGACGGAATTCATCTCCTTATACACCCTAAGCATCAAACACCTTGTGGTGCTTGGGGAATTCAACCTCTGGGCCAACTCCTCGTTGGACCCCGTCGCCGACGCTTGCATCGACCATCTGGAAGGATTAAGTCTGCAGCAACTAATACAAGGCCCCACTCATGCCTCAGGTCATACGCTCGACCTCATTTTCAAACAAGATTTGGAAATTGACGTCCTGGAAATTGAGCCGCTACCATGGACCGATCATCATGCCATTAATTTTAAAATCACCACCAACGCCAGCCCAAAAAAAAACGACTAAACCGGTGACAACTCACTGGACCAGATCGCAAAAGCAGCTCCATTAGGAACTCTTCAAAACAATACTAGGGAACAAAATAAAAAAACAATTCAACAAAAACAAACAGCCACAGAAACTCTTGACGCCATCAACAAGGCGCTATTACAGTCAGCTGACTTTGTGGCACCAAAACAGAAAACTTGCGTCCGAAAAAACAACTCCAACTGGTTTAATGACCAGCTGACGTTGCTAAAACAAGAGCGTAGAAGAGCAGAAGCTGCCTGGAAAAGGAGCTCCTCTGACAAAAACCACAACATTTACAAGGCAATAACAAAAAAATATCATAAAGAAATCTTTATGGCCAAAAAAAATCACTTCTCCAACATCATCGCAAATGCCCTAAACCGCCCCCGCGAACTCTTCAAGCTGGTTTTGCAGACTATGAACCCAGCTTGTTTAGAGGCCCCCAATTCTGATTCACAAGAATTTTGCAACAAATTATCGGATTATTTCATTAATAAAATTGAAAAAATCCGGGAAAATGGACTCGTCACTAACCCTTCCCCAAATCCCAAACTAAATACCGACATAAACCAGGCACAACCCCCAAAATTCACTCTAAAACCCATCTCCATCAATGCCACTAAAAATATCATCGGGACTCTGCGTAATAGCACAGCACCCAATGACATAATTCCCACTAAACTGAAGAAACTGAAGAAGAAACTGAAGAAAGTGCCGATATACTGGCACCAGCTATCACGCAGCTCATAAACCAATCATTCAAGGAGGGCATGGTGAAACAAGGTACAATAAAACCAATCCTAATAAAAAACACCCTTGACCCCAAAAACCCAAACAAACGGAGGCCCATAACAGGTCTAAATACCTTCTCCAAGGTAATGGAGAAAGAAGTTGTACAACAGCTGCAACTGCATTTAGACACCCATAAATTACTCGACCTGTTTCAATCAGGCTTCCGTCCGGGTCACGGAACAAAAACGGCGCTGCTTAAAATATGGGATGACGCTTTAGAGGCCGCAGATGAAGGAGAATCTTGTATTTTGATCCTGCTGGACCCAAGTGCGGCTTTTGACACTGTAGACCACGGACTACTACTGGCTAGGCTAGCTAAAGTGGCGGAAGGTGATTTACCCTGGTTCTCCTCCTTCTTGGAAAACCGATCACAAACAGTGAAACTGGGACCTTTCACTTCTGAAAAACGTACGGTATCATGCGGAGTCCCTTATTTGAAATCATCAGGAACCAGAAGTTACTTTACTACTCCTATGCAGACGACACACAACTGTATTTCCGTATCTGCAAAAGGATCATTCTCTTGGACTAGAGAAATCCCTCTCTCTAATAGATAACTGGATGACACCCAGTTATCTTAAACTCAATTTTTCAAAAACAGAACTTCTTCTGTTTCACGCAAACCGAAAAAGTCACCCCGCGTCAACATGGATTCCCCCGCCCATTCTGGGCAAAAACATCTCCCCTAGCACCAAAGTCAAAAGTCTCAGAGTCATTTTTGACACCTACATGACAATGGATGCACAAATAGGGTCAGTAGTCAGCGGATCGCACCATCTGCTTTTATCCCGAAAGAGGACATTGCAGTCGTGGTGGGAACAATCATCAATTCCAGACTAGACTACGCAAATGCCCTCTATCTAGGACTCCCCAAATACCAAATCACTCGTCTGCAAGTCGTTCAAAATACGGCCGCTCGATTAGTGATCGGCAAAAAAACATGGGAGTCAATCTCACCTTCGCTGAGATCCCTTCATTGGTTGCCAGTAAAAGACAGAATCACTTTCAAGGCACTCTGCCTAACGCATAAGTGTATTCACGGAAACGCCCCCCAATATCTATGCGAAAAAATAAAAGCCCATAACCCCAATCGCATTCTGCGATCCACAAATCAAAACCTACTCCAGATACCCAAAGCCAGATACAAGTCCAAAGGAGATCGAAGATTTGCAGTCCAGGGGCCTCGGCTATGGAATGCACTACCAACTACCATCCGACTGGAGTCAGACCACTTGGCCTTCAGGAGAAAGATTAAAACCCATCTCTTCTGAGGTCAAGGGGTTCCTTACCCATGAAATGGAAACAGCGCCCTGAGGCGATTCAGTTCGCATGTGTTGAGCTTTACAAGTTTCTCACTCACTCACTCAAGTGTCTGGCACCCAATGACTTTCCCCGTCTTTGCACCGACTATGCCTCACAACCCACCACATATTGAAGGATGTCAGCTATCTTTGGCCTTGGAGGTCCTCTTCATACCAAAAGAGGTAAAAGACCTTGCTACATGTCTCTATAGGTGAAGGTTGGTCTTTTTTCTCATTTTCCATGCCCATATCACAAACCACCAACACGGACAGTCCCCAACTAGGTCTTTGGCTCTCTGGAAGAAACGATATCTATTGTATGAACCAAATGATCAATTTGGCATTGGGGGAAAAAATGTAAAAAACAAAACAAATCATTTTGATCTGCTGTTGCTGGTTTTTAATTAATGTTTCATTCGGGATGGGAAATGCAAGACACTCCCGGGATTAACTGTTCTCATTTCTTCCCACAAACTGATTAAAAAATAACTTGTGTCCTTTTTGGTGATTTTATACAGCGTGTTTACTCCGATCCAGTTCCCCACCTGTTGCAGTTTTATTATCATCGCATCAAATCACCAATCACATGAATCTCATCCTCATCATGACTAAGTCAAATATGTAACTGTGGTTATGTTCTGCCTACTCAGTAAGACAACTAGAACTGTTCAACTGACTGAAGGAAACCTGTGCAATACCGATTGCCTGGCTGCCTTTGGATCAAACATTTTGCATCCCAGGGCTGGAGCAAGCATGCAGATAGTCTGGTAGAGTGAAGTCATACTCAGGATCTCAGCTCAGTAGATCAGAAAGCACTGAAGGGGGGGGGGGGCACTTTTTATAATAAGGCTTACCTGTAGCTACCCAGGATATCTAATAAACCTGCGCAGTTTAGGAGATGTCTACTGTCCACGTATGTGCCGTTGCTTCAGTAGGTGTGCCGTTACCGATGGCTCCCGCGCATGCGCAGGAGTGACGTCATTGCGGTTCCGGCCAATCACAGCGTCAGAGCCGCGATACCCGGAAGTAACCCCCGGGAGTGATTTCACCAGCCGGTGCTGTGTACGGGCACTGCAGTGAGGGCTTCGATCTCAGGTAAGTAAATCATAATGAGCTTGTTTGCTATGCATACGAGCTCATTATGCCTTTGTCTTGCAGGTGTTCGTTTTTTTTTTTTTTCAAAGTGGATTTACAACCACTTTAACCACTTCAGCCCTGGATCATTTGGCTGGCCAAAGACAAGAGCACTTTTTGCGTTTCCGCACTGCGTCGCTTTAACTGACAATTGCACGGTCATGCAACGTGGCTCCCAAACAATATTTACATCTTTTTTTCCCCCACAAATTGATCTTTCTTTTGGTGGTATTCAATCACCTCTGCGGTTTTTATTTTTTGCGCTATAAACAAAAAAAAGCGACAATTTTGAAAAAAAGCTATATATTTTACTTGTTGCTGTAATAAATATCCCCCATAAATATCCCCCAAATATATATATAAAAAAACATTTTCTTTTCCACAGTTTAGGCCGATACGTATTCTTCTACATATTTATGCAAAAAAAAAAAAAAACGCAATAAGCGTTTATTGGTTGCTTTGCGCAAAAGTTATAGCGTCTACAAAATAGGGGATAGTTTTATGGGATTTTTATTAATCATTTTTTTTTACTAGTAATGGCGGCAATCAGCAATTTTTATCGTGACTGCGACGTTATGGCGGACACATCAGACGCGCTGTGCGTCCATAGTGGGCGCAGGAGTGCCGCCCCCTCTCTCCTGCACCCGTCACTCAACAATACATAGATTCATGCATTGTCGCTGCTGCCGCCCACTATTCAAGTAACCGGCCCCCTGTTGAGCGCCGGCTATCTAAATAACAGCGGTGGGTGTGTTTTGGAAGTGTCTATCAGAACCAGCAGCTCTGATTGGCTTCTTGATTACAGCCTGTGGGCTCTAATCGGCTTCCAAATGGTAAAACCAGAGGGCACGCAGGGTGTGCATCCCCTGGTTAACACTGACACGCTTCTCAGCCAATCAGGTTCACCGGGTCTGGTTACCGGTCACCTGAAGCGAGATCGAGGGCGGGAGAAGACATCGAGGGATCGTGGAGGGAGGATGGCTGACCCGAGAAAGGTAAGTGCCAGGCGGGGGGGGGCAATCTGGCGGCAATTTAAGGGGCAAACTGGCACCATTTTAAGGGGCAAACTCTTAACATTTTAAGGGGCAAACTCTTAACATTTTAAGGGACAATCTGGCGGCATTTTAAGGGGCAAACTGGCGGCATATTACGGGGCAAACTGGCGGCAATTGATGGCCACAGTGGCGACAATTGATGGGCACAGTGGCGACAATTGATGGCACAGTGGCGACAATTAATGGCACAGTCGCTGTGTTTTCTGATGGCACTGTGGCTGCGTTTGATGGCACAGTGGCGACAGTTAATGGCACAGTGGCGACAATTAATGGCACAGTGGCTGCGTTTGATGGCACAGTGGCGACAACTAATGGCACAGTGGCGGCAATTGATGGCCACAGTGGCGACAATTGATGGGCACAGTGGCGACAATTGATGGCACAGTGGCGACAATTAATGGCACAGTGGCTGCGTTTGATGGCACAGTCGTTGCGTTTGATGGCACAGTGGCGACAGTTAATGGCACAGTGGCGACAATTAATGGCACAGTGGCTGCGTTTGATGGCACAGTGGCGACAACTAATGGCACAGTGGCGACAATTGATGGTACAGTGGCTGCGTTTGATGGCACAGTGGCGACAATTGATGGCACAGTGGCGACAATTGATGGGCACAGTGAGGCTGCAATTGATGTTTTTATTTGTTTTCGTTTGTTTGCACCCCCCCCTTCCAAAAAATAATTTTGAGCACCAGCCGCCACTGCTTAACTGTACTGAAATTCCAAGCTGTGTTGTCACCCCAGCCTGAATCATCGCCTGCTGGGCTTCGAGTACACCCCCTTGTGTTAATTACATCCAATCTGCTGTATGGTGTGGGATTCTAGGGGTTAACGCATTGCGACACTGTCATTAAAAATCCTGCGTGCAGGATGATTTGTTTGTGGATTTTTATACCCGATTGCTTTTTGACACAGAAGTCTCCTTATTAGTTCATCATGACAGCCTGAAGATGTGATTCATATTGACTTGATAGAAATTATAAATCAGATACGTCAAAATACATTTCATTCTAAACAACGCTGGAATGTTGGCTTGAAAATAGAGCGGTAATTGGAAAAAAATTGACAGTAAACTGTTTACATTTAAAGAGACCAGTGGAGGAGGCGGCAGCGATGAATCCATTATAAGTAGAGCTGTTGGATTGAGGTTTAAAAAACTTTCACAGAGGAGCGCTTGACTAAAGTGAACCTGTATCCATGATACCCGCTTTCCCGCGCCGAGTTTGAATACTGCGCCGACATATACCGAGCGCAGTACACTCGTGTATAGTCGGGCAGTCTCGGCTACACTCGCGCTCACATCCTGTACGTCCAGGACGTCAGCGCGAGCATTGCCGACTATACGCAAGTGTACTGCGCTTGGTATATGCCGGCGCAGTATTCAAACTCGGTGCAGTAAAAGCGGGAAACGAGCGAGAAGGACGCCGCAGAAGGACGCCGGACCCGACGAAGAGGACACCCGAAGCCGCAGACGGACACCGGACCCGACGCGGCGTGCAAGACACCAAACTGTAAGTACAAAAATCTTTTTTTCACAGGAATTTCGGGGCAACTTTAGGGGTGCGCGCTATACGCGGGAGCGCGCTATACCCCAATAAATATGGTAAATTCCGGTCCATCAAGCCCAGGGATGTATACAGCTATGCTACACCACACACTACATTTGGGAATATATTGGTGTTCTCTCTCCTATCCCATTGCTGGATTGTTACACGATGGCTAAAGTGCTAAAAATCACACAGGTGTGAACAGGGGCTAAGGTGCAAACACTGCAAGCTACACCACTTAAAGGCCCAGTGCACTTCTGCACACATAGGCGTGTAAAGGGGGTGTGCCAGGTGTGCCTGGGAACTCCCTAATCGCTCTGTGTGGTGCTGATTCCCCCTACTGCCCGGGCTTGCCCCACCCCCCTGTGTTGCGCCCCCCTCCCCACCACAGGGCTTCTGGCTTTCCTCCTCTCCCTCTGTCTGCTGCAGGGGGATGTTTCAGGATGGAGAGTTGGGGAAGGGGCTAATCAATATGTCATTTACCGGCCCCTTCCTTTTCTAAATGAACACACTCACTCCCTGTGTTCAGTCATAACTGAAGTCTTGTAAACTGTGTTTACTATGCTTCAGTTTGTGAGTGAACAGGAACAGTGGCGGCTGGTGCTAAACCTTTTTGGGGGGGGGGCAGCAAACAAACCCCCCCCCTCCCAGGTCCGCACTCACCACTCCACGGTCGTGGTGCCGCGGCTTCCTCAGGTTCTCCTCCCAGCCAACCTGATTCACCTCCTGTCCTAATTGGCCGGGAGCAGAAACCAGAAGACAATAGCGAATATTGATTCGCTAGTGTCACAAGTGGGTGGGTTGGGGGTGCAGTGCTCGGCACCCCGAGTCCAACCTTTTTCAAGCCAGTTATAACTTCAGGCTCTACTCATGTGGCTTAAAAAGAAAATAAAAAAAATAAATACCTATAAGTCAACATGCAAATTAGAGCGGCGGCGCCCCTGCGCCCCTCTGAAGCAGAAGCCGCCCAACACAGAGCACTTCCCATTCATTCACTGTCCAGTGCAGCTGAGGCTGCAGAGAAAGCTATGTGTGTTTGAGCTTCAGGGTGCACACTCTAATGCAATTGGCTGCACACATCTATGGCTGTGTACATTCTGAATCTTCAGCATGGAGGATTTAATAAATGCATTGCTGCAAGCTGACCAATAAACCCAGGTAGGAAGCCTTACTACACGCACTTTGGAGTCTAGACTACCTCTCCGCAAGCTACGGCTTTAAAGCTGACACACCGTGAAGTACTTGAATTCTGGCTTCAGGTCATCTTGGAGTTTTAGGACCTTGGGGGTTGTCTTGGAAACCTTAAAGCAGAGTTCCACCCAAAAGTGGACATTGCGATTTAAGGTCTCCTGATCCCCTTCCATGCAATATTTGACATGTCATTTTTCTTTTTTGGGGGGGGGGGGAGGTGTACCTAGCTTAGAACAGGTACCCATCTCCCACTTTCGCTTGGGCTGTCTAGGCGACTCAAGTGGAAATTCTCCTCTCCCACTCCCTTCCTGCAATCTTCTGGGACACGTCACTGCAGCTGCTGACTTTTAATATTAGGACACTTACCTGTCCAGGTAGCCCGCAATGTCAGCTTCCCAGTCGATCTTCGGATTGGCTGTTGGGTGCAGCTGCCACCATTTCTGGTAAGGGAACCCGGATGGTCCTGCAGTGGAAGAAGAAGGGCCAAACTTCAGATAGACCGGGCCCCAGCCCCATCTCCCAGGCCCCGTACACACGAGAGGATCGATCCACTGAAATTGATCCGCGGATCGGTTTCAGCGGATAGATCCGCTGGTGTGTACGATCCAGCGGATATTTATCCGCGGATATATTTCTGCCGACCGATTTCCAGCGGATAAAAATTTCTTAGCATGCTAAGAAATCTATCCGCTGGAATCGGCTCCAGCAGATCGATCCGGTGGTCTGTACAGACTCACCGGATCGATCCGTCCGAACCCATCCCTCGCATGCGTCGTAATGATTCGACGCATGCGTGGAATTCCTTATATGACAGCGTCGCGCACGTCGCCGCGTCATCATCGCGGCGACGGTGCGACACGTCATCGCGATGGGAATTCCGCGCGGATTTCGATCCGATGGTGTGTACACTCCATCGGATCAAAATCCTCAGAGGATTTATCTGCGGAAACGGTCCGGAGGACCGTATCCGCGGATAAATCCTATCGTGTGTACTAGGCACCAGAAGTGGGGAATTGGTACCTGTCAAAAACAAGTACCCGTTCCCCCCTTCCAGCCTGAAAGGTGTCAAATGTAGCATCGGAAGGGGGGGGGGGGGGCGACGGATAAGCGGAAGTTCCACTTTTGAGTGGAACTCCGCTTTAAGATCTTGGCGATCATCATTCTCAGAGAGTATAAGAAGCCCAGTTGAGTTCTCTAATAATCAAAATTAGAGGTTGTTACCATAAAAATGAGACCTTTAGGCCCCATACTCACGAGCAAACATGTCTGCTGAAACTGGCCCGCAGGCCAGTTTCAGCAGACATGTTTGGTCGTGTGTGGGCGCGAGCGGGCCGAATTCCAGCAAACATTTGCCCGCCGGGCCTTTTCCCAGCAGACAAATATTCCTGGACTTGTTTTAAAACAGTCCGCTGGAATTCTGCCCGCTCGGACATGTACGGTCGTCAGTACAGACCTACCGTACATGTCCAGGCGCCCGCCGTCCCTCGCATGCGTCGAATGACTTCGACGCATGCGTGGAAGCATTTTAAAGGCGGGCCGCCCACGTCGCCGCGTCATTGTCGCGGCGACACCGCGTCATCGACGCGGCGACACCGCGGACACGCCCCGCGTATTGTTTACGCGCGGACTTCTGTACGATGGTGTGTACAACCATCGTACAGAAGCCCTCTGGCAGACATGTATGGTGAAAACGGTCCGACGGACCGCTTTCACCATACATGTTTGGTCGTGAGTACCCGGCCTTAGAGTGTGGTGTCCCATGACCATAGAAGTCTTGACCTTGGGGCGATATTCAGGAGTATATAGATTGGGATAACCAAAGCAATACTTGAGCAATGCTTGAGGCGGACTGAATTTTCTTTGACAAAACAGACTCCCTTAAAGCGGAGGTTCACCCTAAATTTGAACTTTATATTACTTTATATTACTACTAACAGCAGGCTTAATACATGTAGAATCCATGTTTTTTTTTTTCCCGTAGCTCAATGATTACCTTTATTCTGATGTTTTGCATGCAGCTTCCGGGTACTGTTTACTGCGGGAGTGGGCGTGTCCTTCATTTTCTCAGACGGCCCAGTGTATTATGGGTGCTGTTCGCAATGTCTCCTGGGAGTGATGTCACGAGATTCTCAGGAGACGATCTGTACTATTTTCAACAGTAATCTTGCGGGTCACGTGGTCACGTCGTGGTCACGTCGGATCACTGCATCCAGGAAGTCTTTGCTTGTGGGCTTCACAATGCCCACAAGCAAGATGGAAAACGCCTGGATGTTTTTTTTTTAAAGTCCTTTTTTATGACGGAATACGAGGCAGTGCGATTAGAAGCGGCTAGCAAGTGAGTGTCAAATTCATGTATGTTTTACTATGCGTTGCACACAAAAGTAAAAAATCGAGAAACCGCGGAACCTCCGCTTTAAGAAGCAGCAAGACGATTACTGAAGTTAGTCTTTTTCCTGGAGCTGTCTATAAAGCCCTCCTTATTATTGCATTCAAACATGAAGTTAATAGCCTTACTGCTTAGAAATCCTGACATATCCGTGCGCAGAGATCACTGGTTTTAGCAGCTGCACCCCGCTGTGTAGGGTGAAGAAATAAAAGATTTAACTGCTGTTTGTATCCTTGAAGCCATTGACAGAACTACATCTGAAACAAAAGGTTTTGTCTCACAAATGGTTTTCTTGAAGGGACTCCGGGGGTAATGGGAGTATTGAAAATCTGAGAATTGATTCTCCCGTTAATTACTGTTGATTGAACAAATGATAAGGGGAGCAATAAACGGTGATTAAATGGATTCTACGGTCTTTTAAATCTTTTTATTGCATTTTCACGTTTCAGGTAAATCTACAGAATGACTGACGGTTTCCACCCTTCCCTCCCACTGACAAATAATTGAAGAATACAAGCCAATAGAGAAGAAAACTCTAAATGTGATAAAATAATGTTACCAATGTGTGTTCATGCTTACATTCCCTTTTATGCATCATTTATAGTCCTAGGTAGCAGTGAAATCTATATTACAAAGCCCTACCTTAACTCTAAGTCTAAATACACCAAATACCGTATTTATCGGCGTATACCGCGCACTTTTTTGCCCTGAAAATCAGGGCAAAATCGTGGGTGCGCGGTATACGCCGATACCCGCTTTCCCGCGCCGAGTTTTGAATACTGCGCCGACATATACCGAGCGCAGTACACTCGGGTATAGTCGGGCAGTCTCAGCTCCTCCCGCGCTCACGTCCTGGACGTACAGGACGTCAGCGCGGGTAGCCGAGCATTGCCGACAATACACGAGTGTACTGCGCTCTGTATATGTCGGCGCAGTATTCAAACTTGGCGCAGGAAACGAGCGGGGAGGACGCGAGGACGCCGCAGAAGGACGCGAGGACGCCGGACCCGCCGAAGAGGACACCGGACCCGCCGCAGAAGGACACCTGAAGCCGCAGAAGGACAACCGAAGCCGCAGAACAACGCAGGACCCGCCGAAGAGGACACCCAAAGCCGCAGACGAACGCCGGACCCGACGAGGCCGCCGATGGACGCAGCGCAAGACACCAAAACTGTAAGTACAAAAAAAACTTTTTTTCCACAGGATTCGGGTCAACTTTGGGGGTGCGCGGTATACGCGGGAGCGGTACATTCCAGCTGTCAAGTTAATTTTCTTTAAAATGTAGGTGCAGTTAAGGCAGAAAAAGCTTGCTCTTGCCAGCGTACTGTAGAGAAGGGTCCTTGCTATTTGTGTAGAAGCAGTGGTCTCTCTGCAGAGGTTAAAAATTCCCCCTACCGAGGCAGAGATATACCTCTACAGTAAGGTGACCAGATTTTTTTAATGAAATCCGGGGACATATATTTTTTTTTACTAGTAATTGCGTCAATCATCGACTCTCTTCCCATCGATGCTGCCGCCCTGCCTAACAGCCTGTCAAGTCTTATGCCGCATACACACGGTCGGAATTTCCGACAACAAATGTTTGATGTGAGCTTGTTGTCGGAAAATCCAACCGTGTGTAGGCTCCATTGGATATTTGCTGTCGGAATTTCCGACAACAAAAATTTGAGAGATTCCCTGAAATGTGGGTAGGGGGCTGGTAATTAAGTTGTGTACTGTTCAAGTCCACCTCCTCCTCAAGTACACACTTGAGGAGGAGGTGGAGTGGGAGGAGCGGCTAAAACGAGCGGCGTTGCTTGATACACAGGCTACCATTTGCATTGGGGGTGATGCAGGGGGGCGGTGTGTGGAAGGGGGCTATGTCAGCACTGTCCCAGGACCAGGAGAGGCGGAGTCCCGATCCCCCCCCCCCCCTGTTGGTAAAAAAAAGAAACATCGGCGTACAACACGCAGGCATGATTTACCCTCTGTTTTCAGGGGGAAAAGGTGCGTGTTATACGCCGATAAATACGGTATCTGTCCAGATCTCTCAGATCTTTGGATCTTCGGATCTTGCGGCTTCACTTCCTGGTTCCCTACTGCGCATGCGCAAATTGCGCTGTGCGTTCCTACTGGTCCCTGCTGTCTTCTGGGACCGGTGTGTCTCCCAAAAGACAGCAGGGAGGACGGAGAAGGCGCCGGAAGTGACATAAATACCCGCGGAGGGCTCGGGTATCTATGTCCGGAAGTGGGAGCAAAATACTTGTATTACACAGGTATCTGCTCCCCCCTGAAAGGTGCCAAATGTGACACCGGAGGGGGGGCTGGGTGTTCCGAAAAGCGGAAGTTCAATTTTTGGGCTGAACTCCGCTTTAATTTCTTTGTAAATGGGCAAACTTACAAAATCTGCAGGGGAACAAATAATTATTTTCCCCACTGTACATATAACTTGACCAAATACAATGTACAATGTATACATTTTTTTGAGCCTGCCAGCAGCAAGTTGATGCGGTTACCAATTAGATGGCCGCTATTGGCCACTGAGATGATCTCATAGACTTGTGTGAATGTGTCAAATTTATAAATCAAATGTTATTGTACAAAGTGCTACCCAGTCATCACACAAGAGCCATAAGCAGAGAATGCTATGAAATCTAATTACCGACATTAAAAAGGACATTTCTATACATCTACTAATTAACAAAACACATCTGAGCGTCCTCTTTATTTTTGGCAGTGATCGCTCCTCTCTTGGAACAAAAAGAAAAGTCTGAAAGGCTTTTTATATATCATCACAGTGCAGCCATCACCCACAGCGTTACAAATAGACACTGGCCAAAAAGCGGCGCTTAATTAGGATATATCTGGGCTGACATGAAATGGAAATGAGGGAAAGCGACAAACAAACCCATGTCGCCAATTCTGAATTCACGCCTCCGGGTTTCTCTTATTTAACATTTAAAAGGACCCCACTGTCATTCATTTATTTTGTTAGATTAGACATGTGGAAGTGATAAAAAACAATGTAGGTTGCGCTAGTTAATCATATTAAACCAATAAAAATTATTCAAATTGATAAAGTGATGTGATATGTTAATCCTGATGTCATTCCGCACCGTCCACCACCATAGTGATCATTAACCACTTCATCCCCGGAAGGTTTTACCTCTTCTTGACCCCAGAGAACTTTTTACAATTTGGCATTGCTTCGCTTTAACTGACAATTGCGCGGTCATGCAATGCTGTACCGCAACTAAATGTACGTGTCCCCCCCCCCACAAATAGAGCTTTCATTTGATCACCTCTGCAGTTTTTATTTTTTGTGCTACCGTGTTTCCCCCGAAAAAAAGCCGGGGTCTTATATTAATTTTGGCAACAAAAGACACAGTAGGGCTTATTTTCTGGGTAGGTCTTATCATGTAATGTGCTGTCTTCCCTACCCCTGCCCGATAGGAATCCCCAGTGTGAAGTTAAAATGCGTGTAAAATCCTATAATCCACTCTATTACAGTATTATATAATGTACAATGTGTGTGTTTCTGTAATATAATTGTACCAAAAACGTTCGTTATGGCACCGCTCTGCGCTTTTGTGACCCGCCAGAGCTCTCTTCCTCGCAATTATATTACAGAAACACATACATTGTACATTATATAGTACTGTAATAGAGTGGATTATAGGATTTTACAAGCATTTTTAACTAGGGCTTATTTTCGGGGTAGGGCTTATATTGCAGCCCTCCTGTAAAAATAACGCTAGGTCTTATTTTCAGGGATAGGTCTTATTTTCAGGGAAACACGGTATACCCAAATAAGGGTGACAAGTTTGAAAAAAATAAAAATCTTTTACTTTGCTATAATAAAAATGTTTTTAAAAAACAAATTTCTTCATCAGTTTAGGCCAATATATATTCTTCTACATATTTTTGGTAAAAAAAAAAAATCTTAATAAGTGTATATTGATTGGTTTTGCACAAAAGTTATAGCGTCTTCAAACTATGGGAAAGATTTATGGCATTTCTATGGCATTTTTGTTTTTACTACTGGCAGTGATCTACGATTTTAAGCAGTATTGAGACATTGTGGCAGACAGATCGGACACTTTTGACACATTTTTGGGACCATTGACACTTATACAGCGATAAGTGCTATAAAAATGCACTGATTACTGTGTAAATGACACTAGCAGGGTAGAGGTTAACACTAGGGGGCGATCAAGGGGTTAAATGTGTGTTCCCTCAGTGTGTTCTAACTGTATGGGGCTAGGACTGAGTAGGAGAGGAGACATTTTGCTGTTCCTACTTACTAGGAACCAACAACATGTCTCCTCTCCTCTGACGGCAAGGGGATTTGTGTGTTTACGCACACAAATTCCTGTACTGGCGCTCGTGCACGCGATCGCAACCGACATCCACGCGCATCGGGTGGTTTGGCACCCTGCTGTATGTTTGTCTCTGACTTCCGCGTACCAACCTTGGTGTGTCCTACTGACCATTCCTGTATGCTAGTAACCCTGACCTTGGCGTGCCTTCCTGACTATCCCTGTCTGCGAGTTGCCCTGACCTTTTCTTGTTCTGTCCACCAGAGCCAGTCCGTGAGCATGAGCTAAGCGGAGTCAGCTGCAGCAAAATCCATCCTCACCATCAGAGGCTCTTGTGAAAACCTCCTGACTCTTAGATTCCACACCCTGGGGAATCTTAAGCTCTAGCTTCCTGTTTGGTCCGTGTTGGTCCGTGGTCAGGTGGAGCTGCTTTCCTGCACCACCCAGAGCTCCATTCACAGCAGTCAGCCAAAGAGTCCGCAATCTTAGTGGTGGTGATAGGGGTATTGGGGGGCATTTAAAGTGACTGGCACTGCATTGCAATGTCTGGCAGTCAAGCTTTGAGCGCTATGACACACACAACAGTGCAAATCCGACAGCTCAATAAAACAAATAAAAAAAGGTAATTGGTTGTAGTTAGTCATTTTTCATCAGCTTCTTTTTTAAATAATACCAAAAATTATAATTTTATTTATGACAATTATGACAATTTGAAGTAGGCAATGAAGACCCCCATTGGCTGGTATATTGGTGCACACATCAGTCACTATATTTTTGTGGTCAGCACTTATGGGGACTCCCACTGACAGATTTTTTTCCTAGGCTGGGCAAACACAAACAGGGACCTTTGTGGTTGATTTTGTGGAGTCTCTGAGTTTAAGAAATACAATTTTCTGTGTTTTCAAAGATCCCAGATGGGAAAATCTGTTTATTACTGAATTATTAACAAAACAGATATAGGGCCAGATTCAGATCGAATTGGGCGGGCGTAGCGTATCTCATATACGCTACGCCGCCGTAACTTTGACAGGCAAGTCTCGTATTCAGAAAGAACTTGCGCCCGAAGTTACGGCGGCGTAGCGTATATGGGCCGGCGTAAGCCCGCCTAATTCAAAATAGGCTGGTAGGGGGCGTGTTGTATGTAAATTACTAGTGACCCCATGTATTTGACGCTTTTAACGAACGGCGCATGCGCCGTCCGTGAAAGTATCCCAGTGCGCATGCTGGAAATCACGCTGCGAAAAGTCAATGCTTTCGACGTGAACGTAACTTACGCCCAGCCCCATTCACGGACGAGTTACGCAAACGACGTAAAACGTGAAAAATTTGACACTGTTCCGACGTCCATATTTAACATTGGCTGCGCCATCTTTTTGGTGGTTTATCTTTACGCCTGAAAACGCCTTACGTAAACGGCGTATCTTACATGCGATGGGCGAGCGTACGTTCGTGAATAGGCGTATCTTTGTCATTTATCAGTTCGTTATATCAGGCTGATGTTCTCTATGTGTGTAAAGAAAAAAAAAAACTTTACGTTGATCGTATTTACACACGTCTAAAGATTTTTTTTTTAACATCAATACATTTCCTTTAAGCAGTGTATACATAATTCAGATATACTGTTCTTCTGTATACAAAGTCTATTTCCTGTTATTATAATGATTGCATGGCTAGAAACTTCCTTAACACAAGCATTGTGCCAGCTGAAGTAAGCTCAGCGCCATCCCCAATTCTATCTGCAAACATCAATGGGCTCCACAGCTGCTAAATGCCCACATTTATACATAATAATCAGCTGGCACAGCCCCCAACCTTTCCGCTGACAACATAAAGGCCACTGTGCCTTATTAATCATCTTAAGTCCTTTACTACCCTAATTGGCAATCCTTTAAATGGATTTAATTTTTCCCCATGCAGTTCAACTGTGTTTCCTCTACTGTTAATCTGACCGGTGTTCGGAGGTGTTAAGATAAAAGCTTTGACCATGTGACAGGTAACGTGGATGTAAACCCACTCTCATCATTTCTAGATGACTTCCATAGTGCTGATCTCTAAGGACATACATGCTTCCTGCATGAATACCTTACCCGTCGAATATATCACCTTTAGCTGTTTGGAGCCCTGCATTTCTCCGGATTCTGTGGGCGGGTCTGTTGTCCTGAAGCTCGGTGGGTGGAGTCGTGATGTCAGTAGACTCCCCGCCCACCTCTACACTCCCCTGGCCAGGCATCAATATTTCTTACACTGAACTTCTGCTGGTCACGTAGATTATGCCCCAAGATAACATCCAGTCAAAACCCAGGAAAGTCACCACGTGACTTCAGCATGCCCAATCATGCTGAGGTGTGGAGCAGACAATCCTGGGAGAGCTGGAGAAAAAAGGGAGGGGATTTGAAGTACACAGAATGCCTCTCTCACACTTGTACATGAGATATGTAAATCACCTGTCACTCACAGCAAGGGGGAAAAACTGATACCTATTTCTCTGTCTGTCTGTTTTATCCTACTGAAGAAAGAGAGGATTGCTCAGAGCTGGATAAACTCTTAGTGGCAAGACTGGGCACAGATGAAATGACATCCTCTGCTGTAACAGATATGAGTCTTAATTAAAAAAAAAATGGGGTTTACATCCACTTTAAGTAAAGAAGTCCTGTGAATGCCTGTCCATGTCTATGCTTCAAATTCATTTTAAATGCACAAAACTGGCGAAGAGGATGGGATTTCAGTAAATGGACACTGCAGAAACATATGAAATCCTGCAGAAACATATGAAGAGTGAAGAATCGGAACTCGGCTTTTAGAGACACATCTATAAATATCTCCAGCATGGCTTCTCTGGGACACATTGAGGAATTTGAGGTGGCTGAAACAAGGTTTTCCCAACCTCTCCAAGGGATTCTGGGTTCCATGGGCCCTGAGTGTTATTGGATCTAAGGGCCAGATTCTCGTAGATCCGCGTATATCTACGAGCGTATGCCATTAACACTACGCCACCGCAACTTACTGGAGCAAGTGCCGTATTCTCCAAGCACTTGCTCCGTAATTTGCGGCGGCGTAGTCTAAATGGCCCGGCGTATCCCTGCGTAAATCAAAGGGGGCGGCTCGTATTTAAATTAAGCGCGCCCCCATGCCGAACGAACTGCGCATGCGCCGGCCTTAAACATAGGCCACTGCGCATGCTCCGTAGTACGCCGCAAATACATTGGTTGCGACGTGAACGTAATTAACCCACAGCCCTATTCGCAATGAGTTACGTAAACGATGGAAAAACCCAACGCTGACCCGACGCCATACTTAACATGGCATATGGCGGACTGACTATATGAAGGGTAACCTTACGCTTACGTAAACGACGTAAACGACGACGAGGTGGCGCAAAAGATTCACCCACTGCATCTGAAACAATGAGGCGTTTGCATTTCAACAGACGAAACCACAGCATTGTATCATAGTTTGCAGAGCTGCGCAAGCTATCCAAAAATTGCAATTTTGGTGCCAGTTTAGAATGCTTGCTAAGGGACAGGCTAGTGTGTGGAGTATACGATGAAGCACTGCAGAGGATCACATCTGGTACGGTTGTCATCTGGTGAACAGTTTTTAGATTAGAGTAGAGAGGGCGCCAAGCATAGAGATGGCATTGTTATCCCTGAGTACAGAATCATTAAAAAATGTAAAAACAAATATTCTTCACCACATGACAACGGCAGCCAGAACAATAATAGCTCGTAAATGGAGAGAAATTAAAAGCCCTACAATAACAGAATGGATATGTGAAATGAACGAAATAAAATATATGGAAAATCAGATAAGAGAAGAAGGATATATAAAGAATCAAATGCCAGGAATATGGCAACAATGGGATGAATTTCGGTCTTCGACAAATATGATAGAATATCTATAAATGGTAAAGAAAAAATAACCCTTTAATTAAATAATTTTTTGTTTTTTTTGTTTGTGTGATTGACATAATTAAGTATGAATGGGTATGGAAAAGAGAAGAATATGTTAGTGTGAATGTAGTAGTTATTATCTATATATATAAAACTCAACGTGTGTATGTATGTTCCAGCATCACGTCCAAACGGCTAAAGATATTAACATGAAACTTGGCACACAGGTTACTTATATGTCAGCAACAAACATAGGATAGGTGGTTTAACCCTTACCCACCCCCATTTGCCATGGTCGGGGTTTTTCGTTAAAGTCCCATTCAACTCTATGGGAAATACATGTTACTTCATAACTTCCAAACGGCTGTAGATATTTCGATAACACTTGGTCACATGTTACTTATATGTCCACTTAAACTAAAGGATAGTTAATTTATCCCTTAACTACCCCCATTTGTGAGGGTCAGGGTTTTTGTTTAAAGTCCCATGCAAATCAATGGGAAATGTATGTCCCCACATAACTTCTGTACGCCTGGAGATATTTCAATAATACCTGGTACACATATTACTTATATGCCAAATAAAAATATATGACAGTTAAATTAACCCTTACCTACACCCTTATATAAAAGATGGGTATATTTATATTACTAGGATTTTCCTCCCCAAAAGGTTAAGATAGGAAGACCGGGCAACGCCGGGTATTCAGCTAGTTTATGATAAAGAAGTTAATAGATATTAATCAAGGCTTTTATTTATATGTAATATATAACAAGAAGAAACACATGTGTATTGTAATGAACCTTATATAACTGTAAACATTTTGTATAAATTAATAAATATAAATTGAAAACAATGATCCTTTAGAGCCGGTTCACACTGGGGCGACCCGTCAGGCTGCTCAGCCGCCTGACGAGTCGCGTCCCATTCAATGCAATGGAACCGTTCTAATAGGAGCGACGCAAGTCGCTCCGACTTAGAAAAAGGTTCTTGCACAACTTCAGGGGCGGGTCGGGGCGACCTGCATTGACTTCTATACAGAAGTTGTTTTGCAGGTCGCCTCTGAAGTCGTCTTCAGGACGACTTGCAGAGTCGCCCCCGAAGTCGTGCCGCGGAAGTGTGAACCGGCTCTGAATAGCCCCCTGTGATATCCAGTTGGTAGACTTGTTGTGGAAGTTTAGGGTGTTTGCTTTGTCCCAGGGAAATATGGAAACTTCAGAGGATGCTTACGCTTAATAATGACTAAGGGACAAAGAGCAAGTTTGCTGGGCAGAGAGTACCCCTTGGAATTTTATTATCTGGAGTTCATAATGTATCTCCAGTTACTCTACAGAATGTGATAGAGGACTGTAGTGCAGTTTTTGAAGAAGGCCTTGGCATGTATAAAGGCCCTCCTGTTTCTTTCAAATTAGACCCTACAGTAACCCCAATTCGTATGAAACAATGCAGATCTCACTGGTGTGTGCAGCCTATAGCAATAGGGTGTGCACCTTAGAGCACAAACACACATGCATGTTTATCAGCAGAGCGGGGAATGGTGTCAGTAGAGCAGAGATTGGTGTCAGTAGGGAAGTGAACAGTGTCAGTAGTTTTTTATTTTCATTATTTTTTACAATTTTATTTTTTTAATTCATTTTTTTTACCATGTTTTTACGAGCCCCAGTAGGGGAAAGAGACCGCCGCTCCAGATGAGTGCACCTCGGTGGTGAGTATGGACTCAGAAAAATCCAGTGGGTGCAGGCAATGCACGAAGCATAAATAGAAGCAAAAAGGTATGGACACCGATAAATGTAAAAAACAATAAAAGCCTTTAATCCAGAAAAAAGACCACTGCACAAACAGAGAAACAGCAAACGGTGGGATGATATAGCTGACGCGTTTCACATTGTTATACAATGCTTAGTCATAGCGTTGGCTATGAATAAGCATTGTATAACAATGTGAAACGCGTCAGCTATATCATTTTTGGTGACATATCAAGGGTCTAAACATACCCCTAATGTCCCACTTTTGAGAAAGAAATATGGGAGTGAGGACAGAGATTCCCTAGTCTGTTTCTTTGCAGCCTCAGCTGCACTGGACGGAGAACAAATGGGAAGTGCTCTGTGCTGAGTGGCTTCCTGTTCATTCACAAACTGGAACATAGTAAACACAGCTTACTATGCTTCAGTTAAGAATGAACAAAGGAGCACCAGTACAGAATGACTCCCTGGGCCGGATTCACAAAGAGATACGACGGTGTATCTCCTAATACGCCGTCGTATCTCTGAGTTCCGTCGGTCGTATCTATGCGACTGATTCATAGAATCAGTTACGCATAGATATGCCTATGATCCGACAGGTGTAAGTGACTTACACCGTCGGATCTTAGGCTGCAATTCCAGGCCGGCCGCTAGGTGGCGCTTTCGTGTCTTTTACGCGTCGAATATGCTAATGAGCATTTACGCCGATTCTGAAACGAACGACCGCCCGGCGTTTTTTTTTTACGTCGTTTGCGTTCGGCTTTTTCCGGCGTATAGTTACCCCTGGGTCTATGAGGCGCAGCCAATGTTAAGTATGGCCGTCGTTCCCGCGCCGAGTTTTGAAATTTTACGTCGTTTGCGTAAGTCGTTCGCGAATACGGCTGGACGTAATTTACGTTCACGTTGAAACCAATGACGTCCTTGCGACGTCATTTAGAGCAATGCACACTGGGATATGTACACGGACGGCGCATGTGCCGTTCGTAAAAAACGTCAATCACGTCAGGTCATCACACATTAACATAAAACACGCCCCCCCTTCCACATTTGAATTACGCGGCCTTACGCCGCAACACCTACGTTACGCCGCCGTAACTAAGGGTGCAAGTTATTTCTGAATAAAGAACTCGCGCCCAAAGTTAGAGCGGCTTAACGTATCGGAGATACGTTACGCCGGGCGGACAGATACGTCAATGTATCTGAATCCAGCCACCTGTGTTCATTCAGAAAAGGAAGGGGCCTGTAAATGAATTATTTAATGGCCCCTTTTCCCTGTTCTCCATTTTGAAACATCCCCTGCGGCAGCTGACAGGAGAGGAGGGAAGCTAGCAGCACTGCAGGGGGGAGATGGGGGGGAGAGAGAGCAGGGGGAATTGGCACAATACAGGGTCATTAGGGTGTGCCCAGGCACAGCTGGCACACCCTATGCGCATGCCTTTGATAGTAGGGAAAGAGCTGTGTATACTGTGAGGCTGTTCTTACTCGTTTCTCTTCCAGTATTTTAATGTGTATGGAAAATAAAGCACCTTTTGCAAATGTAAGTACTATGGCAGAGGTTTTGTACCTCCATCCTAATATTGTCTCAATGCTCCCTTTATATTTGTTTGTCTTTATCATGAAATTGATTCAGTGAAGATTCTAATTTTGAAACAATTTTCAGCCAGTGGACAAATGTTTATCTTCTGTACAATAGGTGCTCATAAATCCAATAAAGGTGATTTTATTTCCTTGGAAACCCATATTAGTTTTCCCCATTAGCACTTTCTTTTTTTTTTTTGTTAGACGTTCACATGCAGATTAACCACCTTCCGTGGAGGTGAAAATCATAACAAGATTTAATAATGTTCACACTGCTGCAATGCTGTTGGCTAATTATTGTTCTCTGGCTGGAAATTTCTCATCGTTCTTCATTCTAATATGTTATGTAAGTTGTTTACCAGATACTGGAAGCAGATTACCACTGGCCCAAGGTAAAAAAAAAAAAAATGTCTGCTTGAAAACTCACAAAAAGTACAAAAGTTTAATTTTAATACCACTGAAAAAAAATTCTAAATTATAATGTATTTCTGTAGCTTTGTATAGTACAGACTAAACCCACTAAAGGTTATTATTGATATCTGTGGTCCCATTGGGGACATTTTCTTTTATTTGTCATCCTACTATTCATAGGTGTGCATTAGGGTGTGCACCCCAAATCTCAAACACAAATGAATGCCGCCTGCTGTCACAGAGAGGAGGCTCTGGTGGTGGGAGACAGTTGATTGGGAGCATATTACATTACACCCTAAATACGGGTGTAACGTGTTCCTACTGTTGAACCTAGCCTTTAATATAATGGGGACATTTACACTGGCCACCGGCATCCCCAACCACCCACCTGGTGCTGTCCCTTGATAATGCTAATGCACATGGGGTGATTAGGGTGTGCCCAGGCACACCTGGCACACCCTGTGCGCACGCCTATGCTACTATTAATAGTGGTGGTAAGCGGACTTTCTTTTCTGCTTGTTGGGGTGTGTTGGGCTGTATCGTCTTGTTCTTGAAGCCCTCTTTTGATGGTGTTATGAGAAATGGCCCTTCCCAAACAGAATGTTGTGCTGTAGGTAAATAAGAGAACCAGACCCTTTGCTAAGTCGAAGAGTAGGCTTGATAATAAAGTTGGCAGCGCCTAAACCTGGCACATGGCCCCTGTGATCAGAGGGGATCCCCTTCCTGGGAAGTTAATCAGTAACCTAAAGAAAGCAATTGGGATCAGACAAAAAACGACTGCAACCAGCGTATAACATTAGCCATAAGCATATACTCTAGATCAGGGGTCTCCAAACTGCGGCCCCCCCCGAGGGCCAGATGTGGCCCTTTGCTAGCCTTTATCCGGCCCTTGGGGCACTATTCCACCCACTGACACCAACAAGGGGGCACTATTTCATCCACTGATACCAATGATGGGATACTATTTCTCTTTCTAATAAGGGGCACTACTATTCCTCCTACTGACAACCAACCTTGAGGCCATATTTATTCTCACTAATGCTGGGCTCAGGAAATGTTTTGCCCCACAGGCAGCAATCCGGCCCTCCTAAAGTCTGAAGGACAATAAACTGGCCTTTGGTTTGAAAAGTTTGGAGACCCCTGCTCTAGATCATGGGTGCTCAACCTTTGGCCCTCTAGCTGTTGCAGACCTGCAAGTCCCATCATGGGAGTCATGCTTGTAACTGTCAGCCTTGTAATCCTCATGGGACAAGTAATTTTGCTACAGCTGGAGGGCCACAGGTTGAGCACCCATGCTCTAGATCACAGGTGTCAAACACAAGGCCCGCAGGCCGAATCTGGCCCTCCAGGCCATTTCATGTGGCCCTCTCACCTCTCCTGCAGCTGCAGGAGAGCTCCAGCCCTATTCCAGACCCTTACTTTATACTTTCAAGCAATGCATCCAGCTTCTTCCCAGCAGCAGCATAAGGAAAGGGGGGTACACTGTGATGTAAGGGAGAGTGGGGGGACTACATTTCTGATGGTGGGGTGGCTCTTGACATCTAATGTAAGGGGAGGGGATGTGCTGGACATCTAATCTTACAGATACAACCGGCCCTTTTAAGGACAACCATTATTCGAATGCGGCCCACGATGAAATTGAGTTTGACCCCACTGCGATGAACACCAGTATGGAAATAATTCAAGCTTTATATAAGAACATATTAATACTAGTACATACATCCAATGTTCAAACAGATATTATCGACAAAGGGCTCAACAAGAGTCCTGGTTGAACTGTGTACATATAGCCAGGTATATATAGGTATTAATAGAGATATCTCCAGAAGAATGTTGCAGCAAAGTCCACTTGCAGGGGTTTCTGAGGATGATCACAATGCAGCGTTAATCTTTGTGTCGGAGACCTGAAGACAAGATCAGTGGTGATGGGGAGATTCTCCAACTGTTGTCTAACCAGCCTGGAATGCAGCTTCTCACATGCAGAAACTTTGATGACGCACTGAAACACAGTCAGTCTATGTACTCTGTACTAGTCCCTCTCTTGTAGTTTTTAATATAACATGCAACTGGGTCTCTAAATACCATAAGTGGGCATCAGATGGCTAACCTTGCTCTAGCCTATGCTGGTTATTGAGCCCTAAGCTAAAACTAGCTATAAAATCTCAGAGCAGAAGAGACAGGGTTAACTAAAATAGAAAGAGCTGCATATAAACTCCATTGCAATATATAGGTTCAGCTACTAATATACTGGAAGGTGACTACTACACACATGCAGTTGCATAGACTTAGCTATCTGGCATTGTGCGTGTGAGATAATAACAATAGGAATACTCTGCCTGTCACAAGGACTCAGAAACACAATCAGGATGCTATGGGCAGCTGCAGTTAAACTAGTGGAACATGGGAATACTTGCATAATAGTCTTTTCTGGTCTGGACTTCGCAGCATGGACAGGGCATGTGGCTGAGACTTTCTCTCTATTTACTGTCTCCTTATTGGGTTTTTCAAGGTCAGCCTCCAAGAGACAGGAAGTGCTACATAATACTGTGATATCAGTAGCCAACAGTAGAGGGCAGCAGATCTCTACATTCTCATGAAACCCCTGTCATACTGTAAGCACCTCCAACACTACTCTTTTCTTAAAAAATAAAATAATAATCTATGCCTTAAAAAAGTGTATTTTCAAAGATCAAACACACGGTTAAACATCATAAAACAGTTCCAAAATTGTTACCGTTTATGAGTTTCTGGGAGTCACTAGTTGCTGCACATATAGCAGTGTAGCAGATTTCCGCCAGACACAAAAAAGGACATCAGATACACACTACGCTAGGAGGAAAAGGACTAATATGTTTTAACCACCACTTACAAGCCTTCATAGACCCCTCACATTTTTGTAAATATTTTATTATATCTTTTCATGTGACAACACTAAAGAAATGACACGTTGCTACAATGTAAAGTAGTGAGTGTACAGCTTGTATAGCAGTGTAAATTTGCTGTCCCCTCAAAATAACTCAACACACAGCCATTAATGTCTAAACCACTGGCAACAAAAGTGAGTACACCCCTAAGTGAAAATGAGCAAATTGGGCCCAATTAGTAATTTTCCCTCCCGGTGTCATGTGTTAAATTTAGTGTTATTGCTCTCACACATCAAATTGGTCTGCATGGCTGTCGTCCCAGAAGGAAGCCTCTTCTAAAGATGATACTCAAGAAAGGCCGCTAACAGTTTGCTGAAGACAAGCAAAATAAGGACATGGATTACGTCAAGCGTGTGTGGCGGCAACCAGGTGAGGAGTCCAAAGACAAGTGTGTCTTGCCTACAGTCAAGCATGGTGGTTGGAGTGTCATGGTCTGGGGCTTCATGAGTGCTCCCGGCACTGGGGAGCTACAGATCATTGAGGGAACCATGAATGCCAACATGTACTGTGACATACTGAAGCAGAGCATTATCCCCTACCTTCAGAGACTGGGCCGCAGGATAGTATTCCAACATAACAACCCCAAACACACCTCCAAGACGACCACTGCCTTGCTAAAGAATCTGAGGGTAAAGGTGATGGACTGGCCAATCATGTCTCCAGACCTAAACCCTATTGATCATCTGTGGGGCATCCTCAAACGGAAGGTTTGAGGAGCGCAAGGTCTCTAACATCCACCAGATCTGTGATGTCGTCATGGAGGAGTGGAAGAGGACTCCAGTTGCTACCTGTAAAGCTCTGGTGAACTCCATGCCCAAGAGGGTTAAGGCAGTGCTGGAAAATAATGGTGGCCCACAAAATATTGAAACTTTGGGCCCAATTTGGACATTTTCACTTAGGGGTGTACTCACTTTTGTTGCCAACGGTTTAGACATTAATGGCTGTGTGTTGAGTTATTTTGAGGGGACATCAAATTGACACTGTTACACAAGCTGTACACTCACTACTTTACATTGTAGCAAAGTGTAATTTCTTCGGTGTTGTCACTTGAAAAGATAGAATAAAATACTTAGAAAAATGTACTCACTTTTGTGTAATACTGTATCTGTTAAAAAATGGCTGCTCCCATATACATATATAAATATATTTACAATTTTTTTTTTTATATATATTTATAAACATGGGAAAAATTGTTTGCATTAAAAAAATTAACATAACATTACTGGAAAATAAAAATTCAGTTTCAGTTGCATCCTAATTATTTTAAGTGTTGACACTAGAGGCTAGACATGATTTTATTTTTAATGATCACGATTTAAGCTAAAATGATATCTCCTTTTATCATAATAAAATAAAAATATCTTAAGTAATCGAGGATGAGTACTTTAAACCGCATTTATTCCAGCACTTTCACGTCTTTATAAATTTACAAGAAACTCAGAAAACATCAAGCGAGAAAAAATGAAAAAAAAAAAAAAACAGTCTTTATTTTCTCAATTTATCCTTTCCTTGCATATCATTATCATAAAAGGATGTTTACTTCTTATCAAGAGAGTGAAAAGGTTACAAATCACATTTTTTATTCATCCCTAAGGGCTCTAATCCGCCATCCTAAATATCTCTCTCCTCAGTAACATCAGAATTATCTCCCTCGGGATCAAACTTTCCCCAGTTAAAAATAACAGAACATGAGAAAGGTTTTTTGCTTTTATAGTTCAGCAGGCTGGGCTGGTGGTGGGATCCAGTCCATCTAACGGGTCCTCCTACAGCAGTGATGTCACTACTGGTTGAAAGTGATGATGTCACCACAGTTGTGCTTTGGGAGCTAATGAATACAGTATAAGTATTGCTTGTTAGCATGCTTACAGACATATTGTTTCGTATTAATAGCCATGGTCCTGGTCAATGAAATTTGTCATCTATTAACCACTTAAGACCCGGACCAAAATGCAGCTAAAGGACCCGGACAGTTTTTGCGATTCGGCACTGCGACGCTTTAACTGACAATTGCGCGGTCGTGCGACGTGGCTCCCAAACAAAATTGACGTCCTTTTTTTCCCACAAATAGAGCTTTATTTTGGTGGTGTTTGATCACCTCTGCGGTTTTAATTTTTTGCGCTATAAACAAAAATAGAGCGACAATTTTGAAAAAAAAACAATATTTTTTACTTTTTGCTATAATAAATATCCCCCAAAAATATATAAAACATTATTTTTTTTCCTCAGTTTAGGCCGATACATATTCTTCTACCTATTTTTGGTAAAAAAAATCACAATTAACGTTTATCGGTTGGTTTGCGCAAAATTTATAGCGTTTACAAAAAAGTCGATAGTTTTATTGCATTTTTATTAATTTTTTTTTTTTTGCTACTAATGGCGGCGATCAGTGATTTTTTTCATGACTGCGACATTATGGCGGACACTTCGGACAATTTTGACACATTTTTGGGACCATTGGCATTTTCACAGCAAAAAATGCATTTAAAATGCATTGTTTACTGTGAAAATGACAGTTGCAGTTTGGGAGTTAACCACAGGGGGCGCTGAAAGGGTTATGTATGACCTCATCTGTGTTTCTAACTGTAGGGGGGTGTGGATGTAGGTGTGTTGTCATCGATTGTGTGTCCCTATATTAGGGAACACACGATCGATGACAGCGCCACAGTGAAGAACGGGGAAGCTGTGTTTACACACAGCTCTCCCCGTTCTTCAGCTCCGGGGACCGATCACGGGACTCCAGCGGCGATCGGGTCCCCGAGTCCCGCGGCCGTGGTCACCGAGCTTAGGACCGGGTCGCGGGAGCGCGTGCGACCCCACGGCTGGCCCAGAGCTGGGACAAGGTCATCTAGAGCCCAGGGCGAACATGCCAAATTGCGCCCCCCTGCCCAAGATGTACAAGCATTATGTGTCAGAAAAAATTCCCCCCCCCAAAAAAAAAATTAAAAATAAAAAAAATCCCCCTTCCTAGCACAAATTATCTACCACTCAAATTTTCCCTCCAAGTACAAATCCTCTCCCCCCCAATTCAAATCCCCATCCCAGCGCAAACTTCCCTCACCCTATCCATCATCCTAGCATACATTTCCCCTCCTAGCACAAATAATGCACCCATACATCCCTACTAACACAAATCCCCCTCCCCCCAAGAAATGTCCTCTCCTAGCACAAATCCCCCTCTCCCCTACCATATTAACTTTTATAACACAACTCCCCCAAATCCCTCCTCCTAGCACAAATCCTCTTCCCCCATCCCTCCTCTAAACACAAATCATCACTCCTAGCGCACCTACCCAAATTTTTTCTCCTAGAACAATTCTTACCTCCTGTCACCCCCAAATTCCCATTCTCAACACAAAAACCCTCCCCTACAATCTCCTTGTGTTGCCCCTGTACCTCACATGACACCACAGTGCCCAGGGCAGCTTCTCCTCCTGCCCACCCCTTGTCCCGGCCCTTCATTGGCCAATAGGGACGGCAAAATTATGTTGATTTTAGGGTCTTTTAAGAGCTTTAAATTAGAGGATTTTTTTTTAATTTGTGTTCTAAGTTTTTTTTAGCTTTTTTTATGTTTTTTTTTTATAGACAAAATTAAATAACAAAGTCAAATAGCAAAACATTTTAAGAGATAATGCTCAATTTTGTTGCCCTGGGGTGTATTTTATGGAATTAAGATTTTTTGTTCTAATATATAACA
The DNA here is from genome assembly GCF_905171775.1 of Rana temporaria. Taxonomy (NCBI): domain Eukaryota; kingdom Metazoa; phylum Chordata; class Amphibia; order Anura; family Ranidae; genus Rana; species Rana temporaria. The sequence goes on along the minus strand of NC_053500.1, from coordinate 25,260,711 downwards.
TTATATCCTCTTTATTCTTTGAGGTGGAGGAGGTATATAAGAGGGTTGGATTACCATCTTTGTTTTCGTGGATTCAGAGGGGTTATATAAGAGGATAGAGTTTGGTGAATAGTCCAGCCCGAGCGAAAATTGTCCGGAACATTGCTTGTTCGCCCGTTCGGCAAACACAGGAATTTGCAGGGCGTTCGGTGGCTGTGTGCCCCACCAAACGCCCTAAATACACTGCGTGCTGCACAGTGCATTCTGAGCCCTGATTGGCAAAGCTTTGCCCAATCAGGGCACAGTGAGTAGCTGGTTGTTACAGAGCGGGCCAGGAAGCTGGCCACGGGATCCTTAAATCCAATGAGTCATCAGCTGTCAATGGGCCCTTTGAGTTTGGTATGGAATGGGGGGGAGGGGGCCACGCTGTTTTTCTTTACATTTTTCTATCCCCACAATGGTATTGTATTGCTGGCAATTTAAATGTTATTTCATGCATTTTTTTTTCTTTATAAACTTCATTTTTGCTGAAAAAAATGCTACAGATGTGCCACTTTACAGGCAGACTAAGTAGACCCCCAGGCACTATTTTTAATGGAAGTTTTTATTTTTATTGTTGCACTTTAGGCATCATTAAATACCTTTTTTTATGGCCAATTACTTGCATATACGCCTTCAAAATGGGGACTTTCTTTTTTTTTTTTCATGTTTGGGTACCATAGACTTTAATAGGGTTCTCCGTTCGGGTCAGAACATTTTCTCTGTTCAGGAGTTCTGGTGCGAACCGAACAGGGGGGTGTTCGGCCCATTTATAAAGATGGACTGCATTAAAATGAATTGGGCGAAAGGACACAACATTGAGGACACTTTTGGAAGGCTTTCTTGCTTCCTCAGCATAGAGCCTGTAATATCACCCCCTCTCCTACAGTTACCATCATTCAACCCACTTCCCGTGAGCCTAGGCTATCTTGGAAAAACCTTTTGGGCAGCCTAGGCTAACTCTGCTAGGTCACTCAATGGAGCTCCTATGCTATGAGTTGAGTGCAGAAGTAAGGACCCCCTACCACCGCTGCCAAGAGTGGAGAGGAGAAAAAACCTGTCAGATTAATGGAGTTGCCAGAAAACTGCAAGATTAAAGTGTTTGTTAACCCAGTGCTTGTGCTGTATAATTTGGACCCCTGTAACACCTAAAAAACCTGGCTGATCCTGCCAGTCTCTCTCCTACCCTATGCAAACAGACCACAATATTCTTGGCTGCTGAGCCCCTGACATTGTGGTCTAATTGCATGCCTCCATCAGCCGCAGCCTGCTATTCTTGTCTGTCTACTCTGTGCTCCCCCACCCCCTCTCAGCATGACACCTAGTGATAATGCCACCCCATCCCCCTCGTGCTACAGATATAACATACACTTTAGTATCATATCCATTCTGTATGCTGATAGAGTGCCCGGCAGTCTCTGTGTTTTATTTAAAAAAAACTCCTTCACCGTAACTAACGGTGGCTCCCGGCGATCGCGTGACTGGCTGTGTCTTCTCTCTCCTCTCACTTTCTGAATAAAGACAATAAAGCTTCCCCCCTAGAGTGGATGGGAAAGTGTAATACTAATCTTGTCAGGTTTATGGTCAAAGGAAATATGGTGGCCCTCCTGCAGACTGTGTTGGAGAGGCTCCTCCAAACATCTGACTGACAGCAAGTGTAATGTGCATTGTGTATTTGGGGAACTGGTGCCGAACTGTCTGGTGGAACTGGTGGACACTGATCTGAGTCACCTAGGCTTGTCTAGGTGACTAGTTGTTAATTAGCTTACTGTTTAATTAGATTACTGTTTATGTTTATGTTGGCTGTTCCTTAGATGTGCTAATGATATTACTGTTTACAGTTTGAATTGTTTAAGATAATGTGATCAAGCTCTTACCTGATTTTGTGTGGTATATATTCTGTGTGAGTTTACAATAAAGTCAGTTCCAGTTTGCACTCAAGCTAATGTCATCTAGTTCTTGGGTGCAACACTCAGCTATAATACCAGGTTTCTGGTTTCAGAGTGGAGGAAGTTGTATCTTGGCAAAAGCACCCAAGCGGGGTACTAGGCTGTCTGTCACATTCCTGTCAGATGAACAGAACTGCCATAAAACTGCAAGATTAAAGTTTAAACAATTACATTTGTTGATAAATTAGCTGTGGTGGGAGCCCTGGGAGGGTGGGGGTGTTTATTTTTTTTAACATGGAGCTCCTCACTATTTCCTCACATGGTTTCTAGTGTTGCCAACCTTGCCTGTACTGGAATGGGCACAATTTTGCTAGTTTATAGTATATATTTAAAATGTGTAAGTTTAAAATATATTTTTTTAAACAAAATTGTCTCAAGACCATTAAAATTTTCAATGTCGAGGTGGCAGTGTGCGCAATATGATGGATTGAATCGCTTCAACATAAAAAAGTGTGGGTATAACATTCAAAGCTTCCCCGGTTTTCATATACAGAGTTCTGTCCCTGTACTTATCTATCCCTGCCATTACAAATGTTTCCTCCAACCTTATGTGACTGTCAGCTTCCACTGTCACAGCGAGACAAACTATTACTCTCAAGTGGAACGTCAACTAGGGAAGAGGTTATCTCTTCTCCACATGTCCTGGCCCCTGACAGGTAAAGGCTAATCAGAGCTCAGCAGGCCCCCGAGGTGAATCTTTACTCTTCAGGTTAGTGTCTTCTAAGTAAGAGCTTCTCCCCACAGGCCTCAGACACTGGAATGTGGTCTACGGCGGTTCTACGAGCCTTTTGTAACTGTAAATAATTAACTGTCACACGGCTGGCCTCGGGCCCGGCACAAGGAGGCTTGTTATATCCGTAAAGCCAGTGTGAGCTCTCTTAAATCTTGCAATCACCCTAGAACAGATGCATTGTCTATAGGACTCGACTGGCCTGAGATAATGAGAAATGGCTTCAATGTGTTGGAAGGGTCGCGTTTCTTAATTTCACCAGTGGGTTCTATAGATGAGATAAGTTATATGAATATATATATTATATAGATGAGATAAGAGTATGCACTGCCTATGACGCAAACAAAGTTGTTATGGAAAAATTCTCCAGTTATGGCTGGCCTTATACCATCACCTACTCATAGTGGAAATAGCAGTTATAAATAATTTGCAGTGATTTGTTTTCCAGTCTTAAAAAAGACATCTAAACAAAGGGTGTGTGTAGAGATATTAAAGGAGACTTTTGGACTTTATTTTTTTAGCCTGCATAATACTTGTAAAAGGAACTTTCATTTCATGGTAATAGTTTTTTTTAACGTCACTTTTACTGTATTACATCCTGCATGTCCACCACTTCACATGCAGGTTTAAGCCATCCCTCTAGGATGCAACTTAAAGGAATTGTGTATTTTGTTAAAGGTTTCTCTTTAAGCTGCAATAAAATATTTTTAAAAGAAAACATTTGCATTAATATTTGCCACCCATGACAGTGCCCAGCTACCCATGTCTTCTTTTTACCAATAGCTTGGAAAATTGTCTTTGAAAAAAGAGACAGCAAGCCAATTCATTTATTAAAGGGGATCCTTCTAAGCTCCGGTTTTTCTCTTCACATTGGTTTCGCTTGAGTTTTCTGTTCACGTAAAAAAAACTTAAAGCTCTCTTCATTTATTCTTGCCAACGTCTGTTAATACTATTTGGAATTTCATCGAACTCAGCAAAGAGCTTTATCTCAGAGATGTCTATATTGTGAAAAAAGTAAGTTATCTGACGTGATCAGTGGAGCGTGATGGCAACAAATAAGAAAACAGAGCATCGTATAGATTGTAGAGAAACCTATTAGTGTTCCTATAAGGCTTGTCTTGTAAAACAGAGACACAAAATGTAGTCTTCTATCATTCCATTACTGCTCCACCAATAAATGACAGCAATGAGAAAAGTGTTAACGTGCCTTCAGACTACCTAGGCTATGCACGTACATCTGACCATCATCAGGAACCGCTATTATCAGGTGGGACTACAAACCCATAATTCACTTTGGGTGAACATTCCTGTTTACATGAAAAGAGAGGGAATAGGAGAGGAAATTAGTAGTTCTTATCTCATGGGAATATAATGGGAATTGAGTCTTCTAGCTTACCCAATAAACTCTTACTAGCGATGGTGGCCGGCTTTTGGAGCTGGTGACCTCCTGTAAATTTAGGATGGTGCTCTGATCTAAACAGATGAAATGGGTCTGGGTCTGTGCAACTGCAAAGAATGCAGCCACACTGACACTGCATCTTCCAGCATGTATAAATCTTTGTTGTACTTTAAAGCACACGGCCCCACCAGGACCTTACTCCATGACCATGGTCTGTGCAGAAATGTAGAATACAGCAAAACCTTGGTTTGAGAGCGTTTTGCAAGACAAGCAAAATATTGAAATAAATTTTGACTTGATATACAAGCGATGTCTTGATATACGAGAAGCACCATGTCACAACTGAGTATAAAAGAGAAGAGAGGCTACCCTAAGTGTAGCAATATTGTTACATTTAATGAAGGTACAACATATTGCTACACTAAGGCCTCGTACACACGACCGAACATGTCCGCTGAAACTGGTCCGGCAGACCAGTTTCAGCGGACATGTTCGGTCGTGTGTACGGCCGACCGGACAATTTTCCGGCGGATCGGACAGGTTTCCAGTGGACAAATGTTTCTTAGCATGCTAAGAAACATGTCCGCTGGAAGCCTGTCCGTCGGACATGTTCGGTCGTACACCTCGCAGTACACCTCCAGTGAGTGGCAATGTAGACAGACAGATGACTGTGTAGGTAACCGCTGAAGAAGTCCCCGCCCATAGAGGACGTAACGCGTATGGAAGGAGCGTCGTGACGTCACCCGCGACTATCACTTTGCTCAATATACACGCTGTATACATCGGTACCGATCATGGTGCCTTCATTGTGAGTGTTTTTTATCTTTTATTACGATTAAATCGTTTATCCAAATGGAGAGCACTATGTTATGGCATTTGTTTATTACATGACCTGGGATGACCTATCGGTTTCTCTGTGACGTCTCTACTACTGCTGGATTTTCTGATATTCACACATAAAGCGCATTTGACCCTCCATAATCAAAAGGTCCAGGTGGTGAGGTGAGAGGCCATTTCATGTGGTGGTGGATGTGTGTCTAGCACGTGTGAAGTTACCTACACAGTCATCTGTCTGTCTACATTGGCACTCACTGGAGGTGTACTGCGATTTTATGGACTTTCTAATCATCTTTTATTATTTTATTTGAGCGCTGCACCAGCTGTATTTTTTTGTATTAATAATGGTGAATTTTGATTGTTACAATTGTTATTGTCTTCACAAATATTTTCATCTGTCCAACATGTTGCTCTCTATTCATAGTTTACATCAGCTCAATGCTACATTTAGTTCTGTTTTTCCTTTGATTTTCCTGAATAGTAAAACGTACAATGGCATCATTCGACAGAAGACAACAATCACATTATATGCTTGAATTAGTGTTTACAAGGACTTGGCAGGTTCTCATGGTCAAACATTGGGTTTTGTGTTTTGTGTGTGCGGAAAGTGTTTTCTGAAGGCTTTGAGTCTATTTGTATTGGCTCTCTAAAGATACTTAAAACTCATCTATTGTATGGCGGTACGACTGAGCCTGTGGCAGAATATGGAACCATGCCGTGATAAAGGAAGCCTTATTACACTAGGTTTCGTATCGAGCTGACCTGTTTCTTCAAAGGCAGAAAAAAATGCACAAATCGAACAAAGAAAATAATGCGAATTCCTCCTCCACAGGTACCATCTCTGGAAACAAGCTTAATTTAAATCAAACATAGACAAATGTTTTAGAGAAAGACAAAAAAATCTTTGTTTGTTAAAGCTCAAATCCAGACAAAACCATTTTTTTTATGTTTTCGATAGACTGCGCAAAGGTTAGAGCCTCTGTCACCCTAAAGCCTCGTACACACGATCGGACTTTCATCGGACAAATTTTTGTCCGAAGGGGCGTTGGCCATGAACTTGTTCTGCATACAGACGGCAGAACATTTTCAGCCAACATACACCAAACTACGTTGTTTTCAGCTTTTTACCCTTTAGTGAGATGCTTCCAGTAGGTCGGAAATCATTTCTAAAAAGATGCAGACCCAGCATTTTTTCTCAATAGAGCCTTGCATGTGCAGCAGCTGATTAATAATTGTGAAACAGTTCACATTAGACTCACTTTTCACATGGATACAAACAAACACACACACAGGGATTTCTTCAGAATAACATCTGATGCACGCACTTTGACCATGCGGTCTCTAAAAAGAGAGGCGAAGGACTAATGGGGCTGGTTGAGCGGGCTAGATCCTCTCACTCCCTTATAGGGAGTCCCTCTGCCCCGTTGGGCTTCAAAGCAGAGCAGGTAGGGCGGGCTATGTGGGAGGACCCCCTCACACACCCGCCATTGCCACCCGGGGCATGGAGAAAGGTGGCAGATTGCCTCTGGGGGAGTCCTGCCTACTCCCAACTCCTGCAGTCCGGCTCCTCTCTCGAGTACACACACAAAATACACTTAAAAAAAAAAATAACATCAGATAGGAATCTGCAACAAAGTTTGTTAAAATCTTTGCAATATACATAGATCACCCAGAGGGAAATGTTTTTTTTCTCAACAAAAAAATTACTCTTTAAATCGGAGCTCCACCCAAAGGGGGAGCTCTGTTTTTCTGTCCCCTGATATGGAGTTGGTGAAGTTGGTAGAATTGTGGTGTAGGTTTGGCAAAAGTGCTGTATGGATTTGGTGCACTAAATGTCTTGCTCTTAGTGGCTCAGTTTCTGCTGGAAGTGTAAAAGTGGGACATCGGCCCCCTCACTGACTCCCAGGAGGTGGCAAAAGCAAGCATTTTTTCTTATAGACTTGTAGCTCTGAAGCCATTAATGTATGCCATTGTCATTAGGTATTCTCCTCAGGCCTCGTACACACGACGGGACTGTCCGATGAAAATGGTCCGCCGGACCGTTTTCATCGGACATGTCCGCTGGGAGAATTTGGTCTGAAGGCTGTACACACCATCAGACCAAATTACGCGCGGACAGAATACGCGGTGACGACGCGGCGATGTGACGGCGACGATGACGCGGCGACGTGCGCGAACCCGGAAGTTCAATGCTTCCACGCATGAGTCGAATCACTTTGACGCGATGCGCGGGTTCTCGGGCCAGCGGACATGTCCGATGAGTCGTACTGACCATCGGACATGTCCGGCGGACAGGCTTCCAGCGGACATGTTTCTTAGCATGCTAAGAAACATTTGTCCGCTGGAAACCTGTCCGGTCGGCCGGAAAATTGTCCGGTCGGCCCTACACACGACCGAACATGTCTGCTGAAACTGGTCCGACGGACCAGTTTCAGCAGACATGTTCGGTCGTGTGTACGAGGCCTCATAGATTCGTAGCTCTGGATCCATTGATGTATACCATCTTCAATAGGCATTTCTCCTTTAACTTAAACTTAACTCCTTAACTTGTAGCTCCAGAGCCATCGATGTATGCCATTGACGGTAGGTATTTCTCCCTACAGACTTGTGGTTCCAGAGCCATTAATATATGACATTTTCAATAGGTATTTCTCCTTACAGACTTGTAGATCCAGAGCCATTGATGTATGCTATATTCATTAGGTATTTCTCCTTATGACTCCAGAACCATTGATGTATGCTTTTGTCAATAGGAATATCTATTTATTACCTTGTAGCTTCGGAGCCATTGAAGTATGTTATTGTCATTAGGTATTCTCCTCATAGACTTGTAGCTGTAGAGTCATTGACATTTACCATTTCAGTAGGTATTTTTCCTTTGTACTCATTATGTACTTGTATGAGGAGTTTGAGATGCTGAGAGTGGCCTTTTGCACAATTCCAGTCCAAGCAACCCTTAAGGTCAAGACAGTAAGGCCCAGAGCGAGAGAAAATTAAATGAAAGATAGTGCAGGGCCGGCATGACAGTGTGAGAAGGGGAAGGAACTATGGGGTTAAAGATTGTAGGTGGAGAATGGGGGAGAGGTGGATTGGTTGGAGCAACAGGATGAGGAGGGGTTTGAGGTAGTTAGTTAAGGGATAGCTGGGGTCTCCTAGACAGCAGAGAAGGGACAGGTGACAAGCAGGCAGTTTCCCACCCACCCTCCCTGTGTTTTGTTTGTTTGGTTTGCTTTATCTCTTTGCAGGTGCAATATGAGCAAAGGACGTCATGGCAGCTGACCATGTGGCGGTGGTTGGTCCTTTGACTGTGGAAGAAAATGCGGTTGAGATGGAAGTGTGGAGGGCTCATCGGTGGTATGTGCCCCTCCGGGGTATTCCAATTACTAAGGTTAGCTGGAATACGATAATGGTTGTACTGCGGGTGTGGGTTGTCTCCAGGCAGCGATGTTAGCAAAATCTTGGTCAAGCATCCAGGCCAAGTTCGGTAACACAGGTAGAAAGCAGACATAAACAGGCAGGGGTAATCCAGAAGAGGGTCAGATGGAAGCAGGATCAATAACAAGCAGTCATTCAGATTCAGTATCAAGGATAACAGAGGTACAAGCTGAAATAACATCCCGCAATGATGCCATGTAAGACCCAGGTTTAAATTGGCCACTAGACACCAGTATTGCCAGTACCAAAAACATGTGCATGTTTATGAGCATGAGCCTTCAGTTGACACAAACTCTCAGACAACTGATGTGATCTTCCTGACATCCCTATAGACTTGTAGCTCTACATCCATTGATGTATGCCATTTGCAATAGGTATTTCTCCTTATGGACTTGTAGCTTCCATGCCATTGATGTATGCCATTTGCAATAGGTATTTCTCCTTATGGACCTGTAGCTTCCAGGGCATTGATGTATGCCATGTGCAATAGGTATTTCTCCTTAGGGACCTGTAGCTTCAAGGGCATTGATGTATGCCATTTGCAATAGGTATTTCTCCTTATGGACTTGTAGCTCTACATCCATTGATGTATGCCATTTGCAATAGGTATTTCTCCTTATGGACCTGTAGCTTCCAGGCCATTGATGTATGCCATTTGCAATAGGTATTTCTCCTTAGGGACCTGTAGCTTCCAGGGCATTGGTGTATGCCATTTGCAATAGGTATTTCTCCTTATGGACTTGTAGCTCTACAGCCATTGATGTATGCCATTTGCAATAGGTAATTCTCCTTATGGACCTGTAGCTTCCAGGCCATTGATGTATGCCATTTTCAGTAAGTATTTCTTCTTTTAGACTTGTAGCTCTGGAGCCATTGATATATACTATTTTCAATACATGTTAGTATTTTTAAGTGGGGGCCTCTGCTCTATTATATTGAATAAATAACTAAAGTCACGGTGTTATCCGTATTTGTAGTTGCCTTTTTAAAGGGCTCTTGTAGACGGGTGATGTTTTTTGCACTTGAAAGTAGTGCTTTTTAATTGCATGCATTTAAACTCTAAATTCAACAAAAGCTGCATCAGACCTGTAATAAAAACCCATTTCAATTGGATTGGCTGCAAGCAAGGAACACAACACAAAGTGCAGCCTCCAATCTGTCATTCTCACTAGGGAACCTGCAGACTTGCGTTTGGTACATGCTATATGCCTTTATGGTGCTTTTAGTTTACAAACACCACTTTTTTACTAGACTGTTATCTTGCTATATATTTTTCAGATATTTATTATATGAACCTTTCCTACTGTTATGTTGCACTTTCTTAGATTAAACCCATTGCCCTCTTCATGTGATTGCATATCAATAGCATGTGAGTTATTGCTCACTCAGCGAGCTCTTCCTTTAGAGGAAGTCCCTGAGAAAACAATCGATAACTGCTTGAACTGGTAACACAAAGTATTAATAAGCATTTATTGCAGTAGAGCATGAAGATCCATTATTCTGTTACCTAGAAGGCATCGTTCTTCTCTGCTGAGAGGACACATCTAATTTTACACATTGGGGTAAAAGAGTATGTTGTTGAAGCTAGTGCTGCTAATCTATTCTTCTCATCATGGATTTTCTGTCTGGAGCATTTGACAGGCATCATGAGCACACTTCAAGCGTCCCATTGTGACACCAGTGCATTCACGGTGTATAGGCAAGGGTAACAAATGGAGTGTGTACTAGAGTGTATCTGGTCATGACATTATACTGTAGTGCAGCTCTGTATTCATTAATAGAACTTTAAATTATTTTTAAGGCATGTGGTGTAAGTACCTGAATTTGACTTGTGTAGCACCCCTAGGCAGTGTTGGAGAACTCCAGGTAGTTTGATGGAATCGTATATCATCTCAGGATGGAATTCTTGACTCTTTGCAGGGTAGAAAGAATGGGCACTGTTTACTTTGAGAGGTTAGGGCACGCAATACCTGAAAAGCAATCAAAAATGCAGAAGAAGGGTCTTGAAGCCAGAAGCAGCACTTTGCGATCTTCAGACTGCATAGCAGATTTAAGGCACACATATCCCCTTGGATGAGCCACAAGTCTTGCATTGTCCTCTAGAAGCAGCTTCTACCCAGCTCACCAGGGCACTCTTCAGCAGTAAATGTTCACCCTGGTGCTCCAAGCTAGAACTCCCAAGCTTCTCTTTTGTCAAAGGCCCTGCCAGACCGCAGGCCTGGTGGGCAATGACCCCAAACTAACAGCTCTTCTCCTGGCAGCAGCCCCAACTACCCTGGAGACTAGATGACCTTTATTATACGTCTAGCTTTGTCATTCTCCACAATAGGGTGCCCACGTGTCCCGGATTGCCAGGGACTGTCCCGCAATTGACATGTCTGTCCTGGGTCTCGGGCACCTTCATTCTGGGACAATACAGTGTCTCGGAATGAAATAGAGGACACAGTCACCCCCTACTAACTAGTAACTACATTTCCAGAACTGGTTGCTAGGGCCAGCGCCGCCTGGAGTCTTGCAACCAGTGACAATTTACTCTCAGACAGAGAGGCCGGGAGCGAGGCTTTCGCCTAGTGTAGCGCTGCTGTCCCCACCCACCTCGGCACCTCTTCCTTCTCCGGTACCCAGCCGCAAGCAGCAGGGACTGGTGTGACCTTCACTCTGCAGATAGCGACTCCACTCCTTTCCTTCAATGCACAGGGCTCATGCAGAGGGAGTGACAGCAGCACTGCATCTGGCGGTAGGTTATGGGTGGCAAGCGGCGCTGCATCTGATGGCAAGTGGCACATTCAGCTGACAAATAACCCGCCGCCAAATTCCCCATCAACCCTGAGTCTACATTTCTCCCCGCCCCCCCTTATCTTTTTTTGGGGAAGGTGAGGGGGGGCCGGTGTCCCTGAATGGCAGTTTGGAAATGTGGTCACCCTACTCCACTATGGCTGTCCTGGGTTTTCTTTGGAGTGGTGGTCCAAGGCTGAAGATTAGTCTCTTGGATAGTGAGCGAGTTGACAAATTGTCAGCTACCACAGAGGGCTGTACTTGGAATTGTCGGTACAATACACAGATCAGACAACACAAGTTGTAATTTCCAATGACAATAAGCTTGAATGGTACTAACGGCAACACAGCTTACTAGCTCATTTGGTCCTAATGAGAATTATCTTTGGAACAGAAATGTTCCCAGAAACTGAGCGGTGGCCTGAGCAATTACCACATGAAGCAACACGAGTGTGCAAGCTCCAGCTCCAGCTCAAAATGCTGACAAAGTATGCAAAATAGTTGACTTCCTCTTTAAAGTGTTGAGATTACATGGGCAATATTTTCTATCATACCACCCCCACTTCTTTTAGCCGTTGAAGGTGTTGGATTGCAGGATCAAGTTCTATTCTAGCCATGGGAACAGGCCAGGAGAACGTGGCTTTGCTCCAATCTACAAGTGAATTGTCAAATGGCACTCCATGCAATTGCCATCTCTGTAAAAGTCCAAAGGCTTACAGGTTGTGGTATTCCATTCCTCAATGGATAGGTGATGTATGAGACTTCCTTATAGTAGCGGGTGGGTTGATTTTCGAACTGGCAAAATCTCAACATAAAAATTCCCAAGATGAATAAGTAGCTAGTGTCATATTTAAAGTGGGCCTATGTTTAAATGTTAAGATAGAGCTTTGGTAAAGTAGTCCTAAAGCCCAAAGGTTGTTTTACCTTAAAGCATTCTAGCTGACAGGGCAGCTTATGAGCAAGCCCGCATAAGTGCCCCAAAGAAAGCGAAAAGGAGAAGCAGGAATTCCAGCGGGAGTCCCCAGAAGAGGAGAATCAGGACAAAACCATTGCACAGAGCAGGTAAATGTCAGAAACCATGAATTAGACCGAGACAGAAGTACACTTAAATCACACTTGTTTAATAATAATAATAATAATGATAAAAGATAAACAGAGTAAGCGTAGTCAAAACATAGCCAGAGTTCAGGAACCGGATCTTATAGTCAGCCAAGCCAAATGTCAGAGAGCCAGAGATATACATAGAAGTAGAGTTAAATCACACTTGTTTAATAGTAACAATAAAAGATAAACAGAGTAAGCGCAGTCAAAACATAGCCAGAGTTCAGGAACCGGATCGGATAGTCAGCCAAGCCAAATGTCAGAGAGCCAGAGATATACACAGTAGAACAGCAAGCAGGATCAGGAGCCAGAAGGGATGTCAGCCAAGCAAAGTCTTTAACAGTAACGCAGGAGAAAGTCTCTGTGATGTTGACCAAGGCGAAGGCAGAGAGCAAAGGAGCTGGAAGGCTTAAGTAGGCAGGACTGATGAGCCGGATCATCAACAGGTGAGACACTGTGGAGACATAAGAGCTGGCAATTAGCCGACAGCTAGCTGAGCCCAGCCATGACAGTAAGTATGACATGTTTGTTAACCTTTCATTTTTGAATACAATAACATTCCACTTTAATTGCCTTGTTGGGAAAATATATAAAGAGCATCAAAAGAGCTTAAATGGTTACCTTTATACTTTTTTCCCTCCTACTCCTCCTCAGGTCTTCTCCTCTTTCTTCAGGAATTTAACGGTTTCTTAAGTTTTGTCTTCTGTTTCTATTTTCTTGGTCTTCTAATCGATATAATATCATCCTCTGGTTTTGTTGTGTTAATTTAACTTGCTCTTTTAATTTACTTAAATCCTAAACATGTTTTTCCGTTATCTCTTCCGTCACTTCGACCCTAGTCAGGAGGTGTCCCAGGTCGGTTCTAAGGGTGTTAATTTCTGCCTCGATCGCATTTTCCAGCCTCATCAACCTCATCAGGTTACCTTTATACTGTATATTGCTATTTAAATATGGTGCTCCAGGTATCCTTTAGGGCTGGTCACAGTTTTGAAGGCCTAAACACTTGACCATGCAATATCTGCTTAAGGAAAGGATCGCAGATCTGATAAACGGCCCCTTGCCAAAGCAGAATGAATTAAAGCCCAACCTCACTCATGTGATGGACCCTTTGGAAGTCCAATGGGCAAAGCCCACTGACCTAGAAGCAGAAATGGCACTGAAGACTAGACAGCCCCACACTACTAAGCAGAATAAAGAAGACATGGTTACCAGCGTGTCATCTGGCCACCTGGAGGTGAGCTTTAAATAATAAAAGGTTAGTCCATCCAAATCATTTTTTTCCCATGCTGGAGAGTAAAAACCCTCTTGTGAAAAAAAAAGAACGATGTACCCTTTAATAAATGACACGTGCAGTAACATGATCTAGCGGATTCTTTTGCATATAAACTTATACATTTTTAATATAACCAGTTGTTTCTTTTCTCTTACACACTAGTACATATTCTCACCGCCAGGTTGGAGATGAAAACAAAATCTCTGTATTGAGAATTTTGGGCTTCGGGGCAGGATGTTCCCGGAGCTGCAGATGTTGTCAGAGCTCTGTGTTCTGCTCCATTAATTCAAACGCTGTATCTCCCAGCAAAGGATTTATACAGGTCCTGTGCCAGAATACAGGCTTAGCCCTTAACCCTTTCCTGCCAGTGACACATCCTCTTCCTAGCCTACTATATGGGACATCTGAAGCTAGAATCTGTGTGTGTGTGGGGACATGTGTTTGAAATTGTGTTTTAGTTAAAAAAAAAAGAAGAGGAAAAAATATGCTCTGGCAATACCTTTTAGGACCCCCCACAGATAGCTTGTATTTGCCCCATAGGTTGCAATTGTCATCAATAGACCTTGTAAGGGACTCATAGGTTTGCGCATCCTATTGTATTAGGGTGTGCGCCCCAAAGCTCAAACACACACGTGTGTGTGTATGTATATGGCCATGGAACATTGCTCCCCCTGCCGTCACAATGGAAGAGAAGTGTGTAAGCTCTTTTATTATGGCAGAGCTGGTAAAATGGAGATCTTTCCCATCTCCCCGTTACTACACAGAGCGATAATGCTAATGCACACTAGGTGATTAGGGTGTGCCCAGGCACACCCAGCGCACCCTGTGAGCAAGCCTATGAAGGGACTATATACATAATTTTAGTCATGAAAACTGTATCATTAGCAGTAATCAACATGGATTCATGAAGAATCGTTCTTGCCAAACCAATCTATTAACCTTCTATGAGGAGGTGAGTTGCCATCTAGATCAGGAATTCTCAAACTACGGCCCTCCAGCTGTTGTAGAACTACACATCCCATGAGGCATTGTAACACACTGACATTCACAGACATGACTTGGCATAATGGGAATTTTAGTTCCTGAACAACTGGAGGGCCGTAGTTTGAAGACCCGTGATCTAGATAAAGGAAGGTCAGTAGACGTGGTGTATCTGGACTTTGCAAAAGCATTTGACACAGTTCACCATCAGTGTTTACTGTACAAAATAAGGTCCGCCGGCATAGACCATATAGGTGAGTACATGGATTGAAGACTAGCTACAAGGGCGAGTTCAGTGTGGTGATAAATGGGGAGGACTCGGACTGGTCAGGGGTGGGTAGTGGGGTCCCCCCGGGGTTCTGTGCTGGGACCAATCCTGTTTAATTTGTGCATCAATGACCTGGAGGATGGGGTAATAAACAGTTCAATCTCTGTATTTGCAGACAATACTAAGCCAAGCGGGTCAATAACTTCTCCGTAGGATGTGGAAACCTTGCAAAAGAACAGAACAAATTAATGGGGTGGGAAACTTTATGGCAAATGAGGTTTAATGTAGAAAAATGTAAAATAATGCATGACTGCTGAGGCGCAATTAGCCCAGGTACAATTAACGGTAACCTACATGTATAGAAAAAACCTTCCCCCTTGTCCCCTTACCCTATTAAATAAACACACTTACAACCATTAGGTTGAAAAGGGCAAGGCCACAGCTTTATTAAAAAACCAAACATAACACATGAACACTTTTCAACCAGTGCCAGTCACAGTTGTACTGTGAGCACACAATTCCAAAGGCGGGGGGAGGGGCCTGTCCTTACCATAGGTGCTGGACAGGCCGCCTACTTCCGATTCCCATCAAGGACATGGCCCATTACAGCCATTCTACACTGGCAAGGTCAAGAAACCACAGCAAGCTGTGACATACCATCGAAAAAACACGTTTGTCCGCGCAATTGTCAGTTAAAGCGACGCAGTGCCGTATCGCAAAAAATGGCCTGGTCAGGAAAGGGGTAAATCCTTTCCGGGGCTGAAGTGGTTAACAAACTTTGTTGCAGATTCCTACCTATTGCAATTATGAAGAAATCCCTGTTTGGTTGTCTGTGCCCATGAGTGAATGTGAATGGGAGGGACTTTATAATTAGCAATCAGCTGCTGCAGTTGCAGGGTTCTAATGAGAAAAGTGTCAGGGTCTGCTCCCTTTAGATGTGATATCCCTTCTTGTTGCAGGGGATGCCTGAAACCTGACTTGTATCTTAGTGTAGAATTCTGGGAAAATCAGTGAGCCAATCACACAAGCAGGATATGACATTTCTGGGGATGTTCTGTACACCATCTGTGTACCGAATGCCTTCAGATTGCCATATTGCATAAATTTTTACAGAAAATTAGATTACAGATAGGGACTGAAAAGAAAAAGTCATTTTAAGGAACATTCAATTACAATATATGTCGCAATTGTATATGCTATGTTCATTTTTTTTTATGTGCTATTTTTTCTGTGAAAGTGGAGTTACACTTTAAGCCAAAACCATTTTTTACCTTTAGTATCACTTTAAGTTGGACAGTTTGGGGCAGATCCACGTACATCGGCGCATTGCGTATCTAAGATACACTACGCCGCTGTAACTTACATTTTTTTGGTTTGAATCCTCAACAAATTCGCGCCGTAAGTTACGGTGGCGTAGTGTATCTATTGCGGCGTAGGGGCGCGGAATTCAAATGGAAGTGATGGGGGCGTGTTTTATGTAAATACATTGTGACCCGACGTAAACAACGTTTTTTTTAACTGCGCATGCGCCGTCCGTGGGGGTATCCCAGTGCGCATGCTCGAAATTAACCATAGACAAGCCAATGCTTACGACGGTGACGTCATTCTACGCAAATCCCTATTCGTGAACGACTTACGCAAACGACGTAAAAAATTAAAAATTGTACGCAGGAACGACGGCCATACTTAACATTGAGGACGCCTCAGAACAACAGCTTTAACTATACGCCGGAAAAAGCCGAACGCAAACGACGTAAAAAAATGCGCCGGGCCGACGTACGTTCGTGGATCACCGTAACTAGCTAATTTGCATACTCGACGCGGATTTCGACGTGAACGCCACCTAGCGGCCGCCGAAAGATTGCAGCTTAGATCCGATGGCGTACGAAAACGTACGCCTGTCGGATCGATCCCAGATGCCGTCGTATCTTGTTTTGTGGATACAAAACAAAGATACGACACAGGAAATTTAAAATTACGCCGGCGTATCAGTAGATACGCCGGCGTAATCCTTTTGTGGATCTGCTCCTTTGTGTACATAGTAGGAGATATAACAGGTCCCTGGCGGTAAATTAAGTCCAAGTTCTTAATCTTCAGGAGAAGCAGTTCACGCCAAGTTTACTCCTGGCATATAACAGGGAGCACATCACTCGTTCCGCTCGCCATTGATTCCTCGCATTGCAGGATAAAACCAGCTTTGTAAGGTCACAAATGTCCGTTTCCAAGAAGTGCGTGGTGAAGGTTTCCTATGCTGTAAATTCTGCTGAGACGGCTTTCTGGTGCACAATAAAGCGCCAAGCTCTTTCGACTCATCGGATAAAAACATATGATGTCTGACATTTGCACAGAGCGAGGAGGGATCAACAGCGGATAAAACGGAGGAATCGCCTGGGAGGGCGAAGAAAAACAGAACATTACAACTACTGCTCTGTTATCCACTCAAAAGAGGAACGTTTTTCTTTTTCTTTTTTTACCTTTTTGTCAGGTTGTTATTGCTGGCTGCAAAGATTTTCTTTCACTTCCTGTTGATTTACTAATACAGGAAGTCAACTTTTTAAGACCCGGACCATTATGCAGGTTAAGGACCTTGCCCCTTTTTCCGATTCGGCACTGCGCCGCTTTAACTGACAATTGCGCGGTCGTGCGACGTGGCTCCCAAACAAAATTGGCGTCCTTTTTTTCCCCACAAATAGAGATTTATTTTAGTGGTATTTGATCACCTCTGCAGTTTTTATTTTATTTGCGCTATAAGCAAAAATAGAGCGACAATTTTGAAAAAAATGCAATATTTTTTACTTTTTGCTATAATAAATATCCCCAAAAAATATATAATTTTTTTTTCCTCAGTTTAGGCCGATACGTATTCTTCTACATATTTTTGGTAAAAAAAAATCGCAATAAGCGTTTATCGATTGGTTTGCGCAATATTTGTAGCGTTTACAAAATAGGAGATAGTTTTATGGCATTTTTATTAATATTTTTTTTTTTTACTACTAATGGCGGCGATCAGCGATTTTTTTCTTGACTGCGACATTATGGCGGACACTTCGGACAATTTTGACACATTTTTGGGACCATTGTCATTTTCACAGCGAAAATTGCTATAAAAATGCACTGATTACTGTGAAAATTACAATTGCAGTTTAGGAGTTAACTACTAGGGGGCGCTAAGGGGTTAAGTGTGACCTCATATGTGTTTCTAACTCAAGGGGGGCGGGGCTGGACGTGTGACGTCAGTGATCGTCTTTCCCTATATCAGGGAACAGACGATCAGTGACATTGCCACAATGAAGAACAGGGAAGGTGTGTTTACACACACCTCTCCCCGTTCTTCAGCTCCTGTGACCGATCACGGGACACCGGCGGCGATCGAGTCCGCGGGTCCCGCGGGCGCAGTCACGGAGCTTCGGACCGGGTCGTGAGCGCGCCGCCGGCGGTGCGTTCGCGACCCCGCGGCTGGGCTCTTAAAGAGGACATACAGGTACGTGCTTGTGCCCAGCCGTGCCCTTCTGCCGACGTATATCGGCGTTAAGGGGTCCATAAGTGGTTAAGGGGGCGTGGCAGGGGGTGTGTGTCCTATGCCGAAATACTTTTGCTAATAGGTGTCACTCGTTCCCATCTCAAAAAGTGTGTTCAGTTTAAGATTTGACAATATAACCTGGAACCTGATTGGTTACTATGCACAGTTGCACAGATTTTGTGTGCTCCAGTTTTAGTAAATCTCCCTCATAGTCAGGGGCGGACTGGCAACTCATGGGGCCCCCGGGCAATAGAAGATTATGGGGCCCCTGGGCTTACAGATGGCCACCACGCCAGGAGGCAGTGCAGAGGCGGGGCAGCTAAAATCTCGTGATTTTCACATCAAAAGCATGTTGGTTTCGGACATATCAGGGACAGATCTAAAAAAACATAGATTTTTACATACTGTCCCTGGTTTTACTGAGCCTGGTAACCCTGATGGGGCCCCCTAGTGGTATGGGGCCCTCGGGCAGTGCAACTAACACTGCACATCACCCTGAACACATCATCCCCACTGTGAAACATGGTGGTGGCAGCTTCATGTTGTGGGGATGCCTTTCTTCAGCAGGGACAGGGAAGCTGGTCAGAGTTGATGGGAAGATGGATGGAGTAAAATACAGGGAAATCTTAGAAGAAAACCTGTTGGAGTGTGAAAAAGACGAGACCTGGGCGGAGGTTCACCTTCCAGCAGGACAACGACCCTAAACATACAGCCAGAGATACAATGGAATGGTTTAGGTCAAAGCATATTCATGTGTAATGCCTCGTACATACGATCGGTTTTCCCGACGGGAAAACTGCCATGTTTGCTTTTGGTCGGGAAAACCGGCCATGTGTATGCTCCTGTCAGGTCACCTGTGGCCAGGTGACAAATGCACCCGATGGAGACAGGGGTGCACCGCAAGGTAGTGAACCCAATAGCAGACTGCTGCGGATGGACAGGAAACGTGAACCCAAGATTCCCCAGGGCGCAGAGTTTAAGGTCCAGCAGGTGTTCACCAGAGCCTCTAGTGGTGAGGATGGCCTTCGCTGCAACTGAACCCAGGTCGCGGCCCCTGGGTTCCCCCAGGTCACGCTGCGTAGGGAGAGAGGGGAAACAGTCACTGAGGACACAAGGGATGGTGATGGGTAAGCCGAGGTCGGGGCAACAGGCAGACAAGGGTAACAAGGGACAGGCCAAAAGGTCAGGGTCAAAGGCAAACAGGAGTAGTCAGAGACGAGCCAAAATCGGTACACAGAAAGGTAAACGTAGCACACGGCAGACAGGAACAAGCTAACAAACAAAGTTGAACAGCAAAGCAGACCTGCAGTGGCGTGGTTAATATAGAGTTCATGGGATGGCCTGGGGTGGGGCCATGCAGTAAGGAGAGATGATAAAGCCAGCCAGATAAGGGAGTCTGGCCTCTAATGAACACATGGAGGAGAAGGTAAGCTGCCAGACATACTACATATCCATGACAGCTCCATAGCAGTTTTCCCGACAGAAAAACTGCGAGCAAAAAAATTAGAACTTGTTCTCCTTTTCCCACGTTTTTTTGCTCTGCAGTTTTCCTATGGGAAATTACACCTGCCCGGTTTTCCAGACCAAAGCTGTCGGGAAAATCGGCTGTGTGTACACAGAGAAAAGTTAGGGCTTTTCTACTGTCAACCCTAGTTATGCATGGAGCCCGTCGCACATTGAATTATTGAATTGTGGTCCCAGGATATATTTAATAAGGTATTCCCAGTGAATACCTTCACCTTCACCTGAACAAGAGGATGTGACCTGTATGAATACATTAATAATCAGAGGGATCAAAATGTATGCGAGCGTAATGTAAATAATGGGCCCATTCATCAAACCCCTCATTGGGGTATTTAATATGGTAATACAATTCATTTTCTGTTAAGGATCATTGATCGTTTGTGCAAGGAAGTGAAATCTTGATGGAGTGCACCAAGCAGAACTGAGGAGCTATAAAAATAAATGGACATTCATGTGTATTATGTGAATTAGTATACTGGGGGGGTCTGGGGTCTATTGAAAACTCCAGTTTGCAACAAAGTAGAGACCTATACACTGTGGCCCGGATTCAGATACAATTGCATATCTATCGGCGGGCGTAACGTATCTCAGATACGTTACGCTGCCGTAGCTTAGGGCGCAAGTTCCGTATTCAGAAAGAACTTGCACCCTAAGTTAAGGCGGCGTAGCATATGTGGTCCGGCGTAAGCCCACGGAATTCAAATTCTCCATGCAGTGGGCGTGTTGTATGGCAATGAAGGCTGACCCCACGTAAATGACGTTTTTGGCTAACTGCGCATGCGCCGTCTGTGAACGTATCCCAGTGCGCAGTCCAAATTAACCCGCAAAAAGCCAATGCTTTAGACGTGAACGTAAATTACACCCAGCCCTATTCGCAAACGACTTACGCAAACGACGTAATCGACGGAAAATTCGACGCTGGCCCGACGTCCATACTTAACATAGGATACCCCTCATATAGCAGGGGTAACTTTACGCCGGAAAAAGCCTAACGTAAACAACGTAAACAAATGCGCCGGGCGGACGTACGTTTCTGAATCGGCGTATCTACCTAATTTGCATATTTCTTGCGTAAATCTACGGAAGCGCCACCTAGCGGCCAGCGTAAATATGCAGCCTAAGATACGACGGTGTAAGACACTTACGCCGGTCGGATCTTAGGGAAATCTATGCGTAACTGATTCTACGAATCAGGCGCATAGATACAACCCCGCACACTCTGAGTTACGACGGCGTATCCGGAGATACGCCGTCGTAACTCCTATCTGAATCCGGGCCTGTGATTTGGTCTCCACTGACAAATCTATACCTGCACATGCATACCTCCTGCTATGTATTAATTACAACAAATCAATACATTTATTTTGGAAATACAGCTACTATGAGTACCAGAATGTTTTATTATTATTATTATTATTAGTTTCCTGTAGCCTCCCAGTGCAGCAGTGATCAGACTGCAAGAGGGAGGTGCAACACCCTGAGCATGGCTCTATTTCTTTGCACAGTGCTGTCAGTCTATGAACATTTACACAAAAGCAGAGTATGGGAATGACCTTGTAAGCATGCTTCTGCTCCTTTATTATCCAACCAGCAAGCCAGCGGTGGGTGCTTGACTTGTGCTGCAAAATTTAACTGGACAAAGCTGTGCTATCTGGCATGTCTATGGGATCACAATCCTAGCTGAACTGAATATCAAGATGTTTAGCATATAAGATAGTTTGTATACAAATACAGTGTAAAAGAAATTAAATCAGCGCAAAAACTACAAACCCTATTGCAGCAGCTGGACACCAGGGTCACTAATCACAAAATCCCTTAGGTAAAAAAAAAGCAGATGGTGCAGCGCTAAATGATGAAATATATGTATACAAAAAAGTCCATTGAAAATGTGGTACACCTCCAGTGAGTGCTCAAATGATGACAGACAGGGTGAGATCACAAGTGCTTGACACAAATCCACCACCACACGAAATGGCCTCTCACCTAATCAAGTGGACCCTTGGATTATGGAAGGTCACAAGCGCTTTTCTTATGGATGATAACTTTTCCAGGAACATACAGATGCCAAAAGTGCAACGTGCCAGGTAATCTCAGGTCATGAAATATACAAAATACAAGGCATAGTGCTCTCCGTTTGGACCGATGTTTAATGAAAATAAAATAGATTCAAACTCACAAGGCAGGCACCACGATCGGTGCCGATGTAAACAGCGTTATAAGGCATGAAGCATACAGCAAACAGCTTGATGGCCACGGGTGACGTCACGACGCTCCTTCCGTACGCGTTAAGTCTCAGCGGAAGAAGTCCCCGCCTACTTGGGATGTAACGCGTACGGAAGGAGCGTTGTGACGTCACCCGCGGCCATCAAGCTGTTTGCTGTATGCCATCTGCATTTATTTATATAAGTACAGTGCCTTAAGTATTCATACCCCTTGACATTTTCAACATTTTGTCATGTTACAATCAAAAACGTAAATGTATTTTTTTGTGATTTTATGTGTTAGACCAGGGGTCCTCAAACTACGGCCCGCGGGCCACATGCGGCCCGCGGGGGACTTTAAACCGGCCCGCCCGTCCCTGACAGGCAATGCCGACCGGTTACACAGCAATCCCGCTGTGTCACGGAGATCTCCGTGACACAGCGTTAACAGTTCCGGCGCGCTGTGTTAAATGTCCCGCCCTCCTCCTCCTCCTAGAAGACTAGCTTGTGTGATAGAGCCAGCGTGCTGTCTGTCACACAAGCTAGTCTAGGAGGAGGAGGAGGGCGGGACATTTAACACAGCGTGCCAGAACAGTGGGGGAGCATCGTGACAGCCAGACTGACACAGCACAAAACAGTAAGGAGGCTGTGAGGTGCTTACAATGGGGGGGGGGGGGCTGGCTTATTTTTAATGATAATGATGATGATGATGATGGGGGGGGGGGGGTAGGGTGACCACATTTCCAAACTGCCATTCAGGGACACCCCCCCCCCCCCCCAAAAAAAAATACGTTTTTTTACATATTTTTTTGCCAGTTTTGGGGGCAGGGGCGTATCATGAAATCAGCGGGCCCGTGACAGGGGACTGGGTGACAGGGGACTGGGTGACAGAGGGCTGGGTGACAGAGGACTGGGTGACAGAGGACTGGGTGACAGAGGACTGGGTGACAGAGGACTGGGTGACAGGGGACAGGGTGACAGGGGACAGGGTGACAGGGGACAGGGTGACAGGGGACAGGGGAATGGGTGACAGGGGAATGGGTGACAGGGGAATGGGTGACAGGGGACAGGGTGACGGAGGGCTGGGTGACGGAGAGCTGGGTGACGGAGAGCTGGGTGACAGCCAGGGACTGGGTGACAGAGGGACTGGGTGACAGAGGGACTGGGTGACAGAGGGACTGGGTGACAGAGTGACTGGGTGACAGAGGGACAGAGTGACTGGGTGACAGAGTGACTGGGTGACGGAGAGCTGAGTGACAGAGTGACTGGGTGACAGAGTGACTGGGTGACAGAGGAGCTGGGTGACAGAGGGACTGGGTGACAGAGGGACTGGGTGACAGAGGGACTGGGTGACAGAGTGACTGGGTGACAGAGGAGCTGGGTGACAGAGTGACTGGGTGACAGAGTGACTGGGTGACAGAGTGACTGGGTGACAGAGTGACTGGGTGACAGAGTGACTGGGTGACAGAGGAGCTGGGTGACGGAGAGCTGGGTGACGGAGAGCTGGGTGACGGAGAGCTGGGTGACAGAGGGACAGGGTGACAGAGGGACAGGGTGACAGAGGGACTGGGTGACAGAGGGACTGGGTGACAGAGTGACTGGGTGACAGAGTGACTGGGTGACAGAGTGACTGGGTGACAGAGTGACTGGGTGACGGAGTGACTGGGTGACGGAGAGCTGGGTGACGGAGAGCTGGGTGACAGCCAGGGACTGGGTGACAGAGGGACTGGGTGACAGAGTGACTGGGTGACAGTGACTGGGTGACAGAGGGACTGGGTGACAGAGGGACTGGGTGACAGAGGAGCTGGGTGACAGAGGAGCTGGGTGACGGAGAGCTGGGTGACGGAGAGCTGGGTGACGGAGAGCTGGGTGACGGAGAGCTGGGTGACGGAGAGCTGGGTGACGGAGAGCTGGGTGACAGAGTGACTGGGTGACAGAGGACTGGGTGACAGAGGACTGGGTGACAGGGGACTGGGTGACAGGGGACAGGGTGACAGGGGACAGGGTGACAGGGGACAGGGTGACAGGGGACAGGGGAATGGGTGACAGGGGAATGGGTGACAGGGGAATGGGTGACAGGGGAATGGGTGACAGGGGAATGGGTGACGGAGAGCTGGGTGACGGAGAGCTGGGTGACAGCCAGGGACTGGGTGACAGAGGGACTGGGTGACAGAGGGACTGGGTGACAGAGGGACTGGGTGACAGAGGGACAGAGTGACTGGGTGACTGGGTGACAGAGTGACTGGGTGACGGAGAGCTGAGTGACAGAGTGACTGGGTGACAGAGTGACTGGGTGACAGAGGAGCTGGGTGACAGAGGGACTGGGTGACAGAGGGACTGGGTGACAGAGGGACTGGGTGACAGAGGGACTGGGTGACAGAGTGACTGGGTGACAGAGGAGCTGGGTGACAGAGTGACTGGGTGACAGAGGAGCTGGGTGACAGAGTGACTGGGTGACAGAGTGACTGGGTGACAGAGGGACTGGGTGACAGAGGGACTGGGTGACAGAGTGACTGGGTGACAGAGTGACTGGGTGACAGAGGAGCTGGGTGACGGAGAGCTGGGTGACGGAGAGCTGGGTGACAGCCAGGGACTGGGTGACAGAGGGACTGGGTGACAGAGGGACTGGGTGACAGAGGGACTGGGTGACAGAGGGACTGGGTGACAGAGTGACTGGGTGACAGAGGGACTGGGTGACAGAGGGACTGGGTGACAGAGGGACTGGGTGACAGAGTGACTGGGTGACAGAGAGCTGGGTGACAGCCAGGGACTGGGTGACAGAGGGACTGGGTGACAGAGTGACTGGGTGACAGAGTGACTGGGTGACAGAGTGACTGGGTGACAGAGGGACTGGGTGACAGAGGGACTGGGTGACAGAGGAGCTGGGTGACGGAGAGCTGGGTGACGGAGAGCTGGGTGACGGAGAGCTGGGTGACGGAGAGCTGGGTGACAGAGTGACTGGGTGA
Source organism: Rana temporaria (assembly GCF_905171775.1). Taxonomy (NCBI): domain Eukaryota; kingdom Metazoa; phylum Chordata; class Amphibia; order Anura; family Ranidae; genus Rana; species Rana temporaria. Next base: position 25,235,734 of record NC_053500.1, on the reverse strand, counting down.
CAGAGTGACTGGGTGACAGAGTGACTGGGTGACAGAGGAGCTGGGTGACGGAGAGCTGGGTGACAGAGGGACAGGGTGACAGAGGGACTGGGTGACAGAGGGACTGGGTGACAGAGGGACTGGGTGACAGAGTGACTGGGTGACAGAGTGACTGGGTGACAGAGAGCTGGGTGACGGAGAGCTGGGTGACAGCCAGGGACTGGGTGACAGAGGGACTGGGTGACAGAGGGACTGGGTGACAGAGTGACTGGGTGACAGAGGGACTGGGTGACAGAGGGACTGGGTGACAGAGTCACTGGGTGACAGAGGGACTGGGTGACAGAGGGACTGGGTGACAGAGTGACTGGGTGACAGAGGGACTGGGTGACAGAGGGACTGGGTGACAGAGGAGCTGGGTGACGGAGAGCTGGGTGACGGAGAGCTGGGTGACGGAGAGCTGGGTGACGGAGAGCTGGGTGACGGAGAGCTGGGTGACGGAGAGCTGGGTGACAGAGTGACTGGGTGACAGAGTGACTGGGTGACAGAGTGACTGGGTGACAGAGGAGCTGGGTGACGGAGAGCTGGGTGACAGAGGGACAGGGTGACAGAGGGACTGGGTGACAGAGGGACTGGGTGACAGAGGGACTGGGTGACAGAGTGACTGGGTGACAGAGTGACTGGGTGACAGAGAGCTGGGTGACGGAGAGCTGGGTGACAGCCAGGGACTGGGTGACAGAGGGACTGGGTGACAGAGGGACTGGGTGACTGGGTGACTGGGTGACAGAGGGACTGGGTGACAGAGGGACTGGGTGACAGAGTCACTGGGTGACAGAGGGACTGGGTGACAGAGGGACTGGGTGACAGAGTGACTGGGTGACAGGGGACAGGGTGACAGGGGACAGGGTGACAGGGGACAGGGGAATGGGTGACAGGGGAATGGGTGACAGGGGAATGGGTGACAGGGGAATGGGGGACAGGGTGACGGAGGGCTGGGTGACGGAGAGCTGGGTGACGGAGAGCTGGGTGACAGCCAGGGACTGGGTGACAGAGGGACTGGGTGACAGAGGGACTGGGTGACAGAGGGACTGGGTGACAGAGGGACAGAGTGACTGGGTGACAGAGGGACAGAGTGACTGGGTGACAGAGTGACTGGGTGACAGAGTGACTGGGTGACTGGGTGACAGAGTGACTGGGTGACAGAGAGCTGGGTGACGGAGAGCTGGGTGACAGCCAGGGACTGGGTGACAGAGGGACTGGGTGACAGAGGGACTGGGTGACAGAGTGACTGGGTGACAGAGGGACTGGGTGACAGAGGGACTGGGTGACAGAGTGACTGGGTGACAGAGGGACTGGGTGACAGAGGGACTGGGTGACAGAGTGACTGGGTGACAGGGGACAGGGTGACAGGGGACAGGGTGACAGGGGACAGGGGAATGGGTGACAGGGGAATGGGTGACAGGGGAATGGGTGACAGGGGAATGGGTGACAGGGGACAGGGTGACGGAGGGCTGGGTGACGGAGAGCTGGGTGACGGAGAGCTGGGTGACAGCCAGGGACTGGGTGACAGAGGGACTGGGTGACAGAGGGACTGGGTGACAGAGGGACTGGGTGACAGAGGGACAGAGTGACTGGGTGACAGAGGGACAGAGTGACTGGGTGACAGAGTGACTGGGTGACAGAGTGACTGGGTGACTGGGTGACAGAGTGACTGGGTGACAGAGGAGCTGGGTGACAGAGGGACTGGGTGACAGAGTGACTGGGTGACAGAGTGACTGGGTGACAGAGTGACTGGGTGACAGAGTGACTGGGTGACAGAGGAGCTGGGTGACAGAGTGACTGGGTGACAGAGGAGCTGGGTGACGGAGAGCTGGGTGACGGAGAGCTGGGTGACGGAGAGCTGGGTGACAGCCAGGGACTGGATGACAGCCAGGGACTGGGTGACAGAGGGACTGGGTGACAGAGGGACTGGGTGACAGAGTGACTGGGTGACAGAGGGACTGGGTGACAGAGGGACTGGGTGACAGAGGGACTGGGTGACAGAGGGACTGGGTGACAGAGTGACTGGGTGACAGAGGGACTGGGTGACAGAGGGACTGGGTGACAGAGGGACTGGGTGACAGAGGGACTGGGTGACAGAGTGACTGGGTGACAGAGTGACTGGGTGACAGAGTGACTGGGTGACAGAGGGACTGGGTGACAGAGGAGCTGGGTGACAGAGGAGCTGGGTGACGGAGAGCTGGGTGACGGAGAGCTGGGTGACGGAGAGCTGGGTGACAGAGTGACTGGGTGACAGAGTGACTGGGTGACAGAGGAGCTGGGTGACGGAGAGCTGGGTGACGGAGAGCTGGGTGACAGAGGGACAGGGTGACAGAGGGACTGGGTGACAGAGGGACTGGGTGACAGAGGGACTGGGTGACAGAGTGACTGGGTGACAGAGTGACTGGGTGACAGAGAGCTGGGTGACGGAGAGCTGGGTGACAGAGGGACTGGGTGACAGAGGGACTGGGTGACAGAGGGACTGGGTGACAGAGGGACTGGGTGACAGAGGGACTGGGTGACAGAGGAGCTGGGTGACAGAGGAGCTGGGTGACGGAGAGCTGGGTGACGGAGAGCTGGGTGACGGAGAGCTGGGTGACAGAGTGACTGGGTGACAGAGTGACTGGGTGACAGAGGAGCTGGGTGACGGAGAGCTGGGTGACGGAGAGCTGGGTGACAGAGGGACTGGGTGACAGAGGGACTGGGTGACAGAGGAGCTGGGTGACAGAGGAGCTGGGTGACGGAGAGCTGGGTGACAGAGTGACTGGGTGACAGAGGGACTGGGTGACAGAGGGACTGGGTGACAGAGGGACTGGGTGACAGAGGAGCTGGGTGACGGAGAGCTGGGTGACGGAGAGCTGGGTGACGGAGAGCTGGGTGACAGAGGGACAGGGTGACAGAGGGACTGGGTGACAGAGGGACTGGGTGACAGAGTGACTGGGTGACAGAGTGACTGGGTGACAGAGTGACTGGGTGACAGAGAGCTGGGTGACGGAGAGCTGGGTGACAGAGGGACTGGGTGACAGAGGGACTGGGTGACAGAGGGACTGGGTGACAGAGGGACTGGGTGACAGAGTGACTGGGTGACAGAGGGACTGGGTGACAGAGGGACTGGGTGACAGAGGGACTGGGTGACAGAGGACTGGGTAGAGAGAGATTATACAGTCCAGATTACAATTTGCAGGGGCAGCAAAGGTGACAGAGAAAGGGGGGTGCACCATGCAACCCCCCCTCCCCCCTCTCTCACTGTCACCTCTGCTGCCCCTGCAAATTGTAATCTGGACTGTATAATATCTCCCCCCATTGCATGGTCAACCCCCCCCTCCCCTGCACCTACCTTTTCTGCCCCTGCTCCAAGGATGGCCGGCGCCGCGGCGCAGCGGAAGTCGGGACTCGCGGGAGGTCGGGACTCAGGACGGGCGGCGGCAACCGAGGCCTGGAGGGGAGGAGGTCTTGGTCTGTGCCGCTAACGGTGAGTGACTCACTGCCTGTTACGCTGCTGCTCTCTCTGCAGCAAGAACCGCGGCTGGCCGCTGGAGGAGGAGGAGGTGGGGGTGGAGTCGGAGCCGCAGAGAGAGCGGGACACTGCGGTGACGTCACTGGTTGCTACAAGCCAAGCGGGGCTTCCCTAGCAACCAGTGATTTAGAATCATTTAATTACAGCTGCAGCAGCGGCAGTGAGTGTGGCAGGCAGTTGATTCCGGGACTCTCCATTGTCCCGGTTTGAAGGCTCCCGGGACACGGGACAAAAGTGTATATTACGGGACGATCCCGGGCAAACCGGGACACGTGGTCACCCTAGGGGGGGGTGACTTGCGATTGTGAGGGGAGCTAAAGTTAATTTTTAATAACGATGATGATGATGATTGGGGGGGAGGGGGGGGGGTGACTTGAGATTGTGAGGGGAGCTAAAGTTTATTTTTAATGATGATGGGGGGGGGGGGGTGGCTATATTGTGAGGGGAGCTAAAGATTATTTTAATAATGATGATGGGGGTGGGGGGGCTGGCTTGCGATGGTGAGGGGAGCTGATGGGTTTTTAATGATGATGAAGGGGGGGGGGGGCCTGGCTTACGATAATGATGGTGGGCGGGGGGGGGGGTTTAAACCAGGGGTCCTCAAACTACGGCCCGCGTGATTTTTTAATGATGATGATGATGGTGGAGCTGATGATTTTGTAATGATGATGATGGCGGAGCTGATGATTTTGTAATGATGATGATGGCGGAGCTGATGATTTTGTAATGATGATTTTGTAATGATGATTTTGTAATGATGATTTTGTAATGATGATGATGGCGGAGCTGATGATTTTGTAATGATGATTTTGTAATAATGATGATGGTGGAGCTGATGATTTTTTAATGATGATGATGATGTAATGATGATTGGGGAGCTTGCATTGTTCTTATTCATTTTAAATATTGTATTTGTTCCCATTTTGTTTTTTTTCACTTCAAAATAACATATGTGCAGTGTGCATAGGAAATTGATCATAGTTTTTTTTATAGTCCGGCCCTCTAACGGTCTGAGGGACAGTGAACCGGCCCCCTGTTTAAAAAGTTTGAGGACCCCTGTGTTAGACCAACTCAAAGTGGCACATAAAGAAAATATATATTTTTTATTTTTACAAATAAATATGTGAAAAGTGTGGGGTGCATTTGTATGGCGCCCCCCTGAGTCAATACTTTGCAGAACCTCCTTTCACTGCAATTACAGCTGTAAGTCTTTTTGGGGATGTCTCTACCAGCATCTAGAGAGGGACATTTTTGCCCATTCTTCTTTGCAAAATAGCTCAAGGCCATTCTAACACATTGGAGAAAAACAAGGTGTGACAAAATTTAAGTGCAGCAGGAGATGCAATAAATAGTATATTTAATTAAAATCAGCCAAATGTCTACTCACACTTTTATAAAGATCAATAGGCATATAACAGTATAATACTGTAGTCACTCAGCGGGTCCCCGGTGGATTGTGGTGTGTAGATGTTACTGTAACACGAGAAAAGAGTATTTGAATTAAATATACCTTTATTTGCTTCTACTGCTGCATATAGTTTTTTGGGGCACCTTGTTTTTCTCCCATTGTTCTTCCAGAGACTGCTTCACTCTCAAGGGAGCTGCCACTAATGTTGTATACGTCTACTTACTGGACGTTATAGACTTTTAGTTGTGTTATCAGTGTGTTTCGGTACTCTCTCACTCACCATTCTGTTTTTGTCTTGTCTCATTCTAACACATGAATATGCTTTGATCTAAACCATTCCATTGTATCTCTGGCTGTATATTTAGGGTCGTTGTCCTGCTGGAAGGTGAACCTCCGACTCAATCTCAAGTTTTTTGCAGATTCTAACCCGGTTTTCTTATAAGATTGCCCTGTATTTGGCTCCATCTATCTTCCCATCAACTCTGACTAGCTTCCATGTCCCTGCTGGAGAAAAGCATCCCCACAACATGGTACTGCCACCACCATGTTTCACGGTTGGGATGGTGTGTTCAGGGTGATGTGCAGTGTTAGTTTTCCCCCACACATGGCGTTTTGTTTTTAGGCCAAAAAGTACAATTTTGGTCTCATCTGACCAGAGCACCTTCTTCCACATGTTTGGTGTGTCCCCCACATGGATTCTTGCAAACTGCAAACGGGACTTAAACAATGGCTTTCTTCTTTCCACTCTTCCAAAAAGGACAGCTTTGTCTCATTGTGTATGCCTTACTGTGCAATTAAATGGTCCACATTGGCAATGTTGGTATTCTGGCACCCACCCTCTGCAGCTCCATATTGGTGAACCGGGTGTGGGGGTGGGAGGGATCTTGCTGTCTGCACTGACCACTCTGTGGGCATTGCACTGTCGGGTTGGATGTGGGTGTGGCTATCCGGGGCTCTTGTTCCACTGTTCCGTGGCGGACCTGTGCGGTGGTGATGTCTTGATTTCTCTTTGGGGGTCACTGCATTTGGGGAGGTCATGGTGCAGTTGTCTGCTTTGTGTGAGGAGTGTCGATCTCTGGTGTGAGTTTTCTGTCTGGAGGGCTGCCCCAGGGATTTCTTTAGAGGTCGGGATGGATGTGTGTGTTTTTTCCTTTCTCTTGGCGGTCGGCTGGTTGGCTGTTGGGTGGGCGGTGCACTCGCTGGTTGGTGGTGGTGGGTGGTTGTTCGCATGTTGGACTTTCATGGCTGTGGTTTGGTTGTACACCCGTGGTTCCGGGGCGTCTGCGGTGCCGAGGTTCACCCTGTTGTGGGGCGTCGGCTCGGGTGTTGTGTGTCTTCCTGTGCCCTGCGGTCCCCTGTCATGGAGAATGTTTCTGTGTCTGTTTTGTGCTGGCTGGTGCTCTTTTTGTGTAGGTGGTGTGGATGTATGGCTCAGCAGGCCATGTTTGATGGTTTATTTGGCTTTTCATACTTTTCAGCTACTAATTGACCTACTTGTGTTGCAAACCTTAACCGCTTAACGACCGCCGCATGTACATATACGTCGGCAAAATGGCACGGGCAGGCAGAACGACGTGCCTGCACGTCGCTGCCTTTCCACGGGTCAGGTGTCCGATCGGGACCCCCCCGGTACATGTGGCGGTTGCTAAGCCTCAGGGAGCGATCCGGGACGAGGGCGCGGCTATTCGTTTCTAGCCGCCCCCTCGCGATCGCTCCCCGGAGCTGAAGAACGGGGAGAGCCGTATGTAAACACGGCTTCCCCGTGCTTCACTGTGGCAGCTGCATCGATCGCGTCATCCCTTTTATAGGGAGACACGATCGATGACGTCAGACCTACAGCCACACCTCCCTACAGTTGTAAACACACACTAGGTGAACCCTAACTCCTTCAGGGCCCCCTGTGGTTAACTCCCAAACTGCAACTGTCATTTTCACAATAAACAATGCAATTTAAATGCATTTTTTGCTGTGAAAATTACAATGGTCCCAAAAATGTGTCAAAATTGTCCGAAGTGTCCGCCATAATGTCGCAGTCACGAAAAAAATCGCTGATCGCCGCCATTAGTAGTAAAAAATAAATAAATAATAAAACTATCCCCTATTTTGTAAACGCTATAAATTTTGCGCAAACCAATCGATAAACGCTTATTGCGATTTTTTTTTACCAAAAATAGGTAGAAGAATACGTATCAGCCTAAACTGAGGAAAAAAAAATGTATATATGTTTTTGGGGGATATTTATTATAGCAAAAAGTAAAAAATATTGAATTTTTTTCAAAATTGACGCTCTAATTTTGTTTATAGCGCAAAAAATAAAAACCGCAGAGGTGATCAAATACCACCAAAAGAAAGCTCTATTTGTGGGAAAAAAGGACGTCAATTTTGTTTGGGAGCCACGTCGCACGACCGCGCAATTGTCTGTTAAAGCGACGCAGTGCCGAATCGCAAAACCTGGCCTGGGCATTTAGCTGCCTAAAGGTCCGGGGCTTAAGTGGTTAAAGCAAATTATTTATGGTTTGCAAAAATGGTTAACACCTAGAATAGATTTCAATATTCCTTTTTTTTACCAAGGCAGTCTTCATTTTGAAAACAAAGAAACATTTTTTTTCCTTTTAAAGTTTTTTTCTGAAATTAGCATTACTTTCTGGAGACGGTTGTGTGCTGAGAATAGGACGGCCTCTTACTTCAATTGCAAGTAATTTCCAGCAATTTTGCCATCTGTAGAAGATTGGATTGAATTTAATCTTGGTAAAATTAGCGGGCAGGTGGTTGTCATGTGGCAGTTATCGGCTTCCTTTTATGATTCAAAGCATCTTCAATAGCAAAGGGGGAACACCGCTCGCAAATGGAGATGAATCTGTGGGGTGCTTTTTTTGCGTGCTTTTTTATGACTTTTTTTTCTATAGTTTTTGATTTATGTTTTACTTTTATGTTTACTGCTTTGATTATTTTTTTCCGGTAATTACAGGAACAGTAAGAAGTATTTTAAGAACACCCATGCATACAAAATTGTAGGATGCTAATTAAAGATTCCATTCAAGTTTTTTTTTTTTTTTGTTCATTAGCTCATAAATGTAGAGATGAAAAAGAAAATTAAAGGGAAACTCTAGGCATGGAACAGTGAACACAGCTTGGCTGACTCTAGTAGCGTCCAGTGCTGAGCCTGCAGTCAACTCTTAAGACTTTTGACCGGCCAAAATCATATCGTCCATACAGTGTACTTGGTGTTGAGTTATTCACTTTACGGTCAACACTGAGGACAAGGGGGCACTCTTTACGTCTAGAGGAAAAGAGATTTCCCCTCCAAATACAGAAAGGTTTTTTCACAGTAAGAGCTGTGAAAATGTGGAACAGACTCCCTCCAGAGGTGGTTCTGGCCAGCTCAGTAGATTGCTTTAAGAAAGGCCTGGATTCTTTTCCTAAATGTACATAATATAACTATAACTACTAAGATTTGTAGGTAAAGTTGATCCAGGGTAAATCCGATTGCCTCTCGGGGGATCAGGAGGGAATTTTTTCCCCTGCTGTAGCAAATTGGATCATGCTCTGCTGGGGTTTTTTGCCTTCCTCTGGATCAACTGTGGGTATGGAGTTGGGTGTATGGGATTGTATTGTGTTTTTTTATTTTGTTTGTTTATTTTTTTGTGGTTGAACTGGATGGACTTGTGTCTTTTTTCAACCTGACTAACTATGTAACTATGTAACTAAGTAATTCCGACAGAATTCCTCAGAATTTCCGATGGAAAAAATCCGATGGGGCATTTTTGCTTACAAAATAAAGGAAGCTTGCAGGGAAAATGTCATTTGTTTTGGCTTTAGAAATGCAATTATTGCTGCAGCAGCTTCTATACACAGTACAGATGTGCCACTTTACTGGTAGACTAAGGGGACTGCCCAGGCACTGAAAGACATTTTTCATTTCTATGCTTTCACTTTAAGAACGAATAAATCACTGCTCATTTTTTACAAACTTTATTTCATTGATACATGTCTCCCAGGGCAGTACCCGTCCCCATAACCATTGTATGCCCAATTACTTGCATATAAGCCTTTTTCCAGTTCTGGTCCCATAGGCTTCAATTGGGTTCATTATTTGGTTCCGAACTTTTGCGAAGATTATATAATCCGGATGCGAACTGAATAGGGGGTTGTTCGGCCCATCCCTACTTCTGTACTCTATTACCATTGGTGTAGTGCGCTTGCTACGTTATACAAATCTCAATTTTTTCTTGAGACCTTCTTTTATGTTTGAGGTTGCTTTTGTCACAGGGCATAGCCTCACGGAACCCATTCAGCTTTCTAAATAAGACACTCACAATTTCGGACATTAATTATTAATTAATTATATTTTCTAGAGCTGCACGATTCTGGATAAAACGAGAATCCAAATGTTTTGCTTAGAATAAAGATCACGGTTCTCGGTGTAACATCATCTTTCACATTATACAAAAATTGGGCTAACTTACTGTTTAGTCTTTTTACATTAATTGAAGTGTATTTCTTTCCAAAAAAAATTGCTTTGAAAGACAGCTGTGCAAATACAGTGTGACATAAAATATTGCAATGACCGCCATTTTTTTCTCTAGGGTCTCTGCTAAAAAAATATATATAATGTTTGGGGGTTCTAAGTAATTTTCGAGCAAAAAATACAGATTTTAACTTGTAAGCAGAAAAGTGTCAGAAAAAGGCTTGATCTTTAACCACTTAACCCCGGACCATATCGCTGCCCAAAGACCAGAGCACTTTTTACAATTCGGCACTGCGTCGCTTTAACTGACAATTGCGCGGTCGTGCGACGTGGCTCCCAAACAAAATTGGCGTCCTTTTTTCCCCACAAATAGAGCTTTCTTTTGGTGGTATTTGATCACCTCTGCAGCTTTTAGTTTTTGCGCTATAAACAAAAATAGAGCGACAGTTTTGGAAAAAAAAATTATTTTTTACTTTTTGCTGTAATAAATATCCCCCAAAAATATATAAAAAAACGTTTTTTTTCCCTCAGTTTAGGTCGATACGTATTCTTCTACATATTTTTCGTAAAAAAAAGAATCACAATAAGCGTTTATTGATTGGTTTGCGCAAAAGTTATAGCGTTTACAAAATAGGGGGTATTTTATGGCATTTTTATTAATATTTTTTTTTTACTAGTAATGGTGGAGATCAGTGTTTTTTTTCGGTACTGCGACATTATGGCGGACACTTCGGACACTTTTGACACATTTTTGGGACCATTGGCATTTTTATAGCGATAAGAGCTATAAAAATGCATTGGATTACTATAAAAATGCCACTGGCGGTGAAGGGGTTAACACTAGGGGGCGGGGAAGGGGTTAAGTATGTTCCCTGGGTGTGTTCTAACTGTAGGGGGGGTGGCCTCACTAGGGGAAATTACTGATCTTCTGTTCATACATTGTATGAACAGAGGATCAGCATTTCTCCCCCTGACAGGACCGGGAGCTGTGTGTTTACACACACAGCTCCCCGGTCTGTAACAAGCGATCGCGCGTGCCCGGCGGCGATCGCGCCCGCTGGGCACGCGCCCAGGAGTCGGGGGCGAGCGGGGGGGGGGCCCTAGTGGCCTGCGCGAGAGCCGACGTTATACTATGGGCTCTCGCGCAGGGGAGCCGACTTTCCGCTGTAAAAGGACGGTGGGCGGTCGGCAAGCAGTTAAGTGGTTAAACAGACCTCATTTACAGACCAAGAAGTTCATCCCCTTGATCTAAAAGAACCAAGTGATACAGTGTTTCTTTTTATCTCAGCGCTGAGCAATGTTGTTTATAACTTTGCCGGCTACTTTTTTTTTTTTTTTTACAGCTCTGAGCAGAGATAGGCTCTGCACTTGTTACATGAATCGTGGAAATGCCAGATTAAGATCGTGAGGGGGGTTGACTCGAGAGTGCGATTTTTTTACGATTAATATTGTAGCTCTAATATTTTCCTATGTCTCCTGCTAGGAGAGATTTCCCTTTATGTTCTGTCCTAACAGTATGTGAAGGTAAATCTCCCTGGTAAGAAAACAAATGTATAACACAGGCATATGGTTGTGGCATAACACATTGGCAATAAAGTATTAGTATAGATACTAATCTCACATACAGTGACCAGAACATTTTTATCATCTCACTTTATTTACAAAGTTACACCATCATGTAGCAGCAAATTCCAGCATTAATAAAACGGCTTGCAAAGAAAACCGACATTATCTCTTTCATTTAGAAAAGAGTCTGAAAACATTGTTGGTGTTGTGTAAGTATATATCGAGATTATTTATTTAATTTGAAAACATTGAGTTGTACTAGACAGAATTAATACAATCACATGGTATAGTCAGATTTGGTTTCCACTTTGACATTTTTGTTTTCAGTTTTGAGAATTGTCTTTGTGTTCCAGTATTTTTCATGCAGCCAACTGGGGGAGTGATTTTATATGGGACTGCATTCTCTTGTCATATGACTCTAGGCAGCTTCATGCTCCATGGTGCACCATGGCTTCCTCTCCAGGTCATTCAGAATATAAGGATATTGGCAAGTATGGTGATTGTAACCACACAGGATACATGTCTGGGTATAGCCAGTAGCTCAGCTGTATTCCGAATTTAGTTCAATTCAAAATGTTAGACAAGAGAGTACTTTAATTTTCTGCAAATTTAAATCCTGACATGGAGGTCTATAATCATGAAGAACAGGAAAGTGTCTGCCTAAAATAACCCGGTAAACTGTTGTACTTCTTTTATTCATTTCCTTTGCCTCAAATTGGTTTCCGAAAGGTGGAAGGAAACCAGGAAAAAATCTTCATATTTTACATTTTTTTTTAAGTGAACCCACCAGGTAGGCTAAATAGGCAATCCAACAATACTCTTGGGTATCTGTATACTCAGGAAAAAATAAGTCTCTGGAACCACAGACTTTGCCATGCCTAATTGTATACCATCTTGGAACTTTGCCATGTCCACCACTACTCTCCATCAATCCAAGGCAGCTGCCTCTTCATTGGCTGGTGAAGTGCCCCATAAATGTTGTGGGGGGGGGGTGGTCAAGCTCCAGATCAGAGCTGAAGATGAGGGTGAAGTAGAGGGCACAGCCTCTTCATTGGCTGGTGAAGTGCCCCACAAATGTTGTGGGGGGGGGGGGTGGTCAAGCTCTAGGTCAGAGCTGAAGATGAGGGTGAAGTAGAGGGTACATTCGAGATAGTAAGGGCCCCTGGGAGATACAACAACTAGCTAAACTCTGGGAAAATAACAAAATATCTTTGCAATGGCCCCCACCACCGTCACTGCAAGGGTTACATTCTTGAGAAGTCTGGGGGGTAGAGGAAAAGGTTGTAATGCCTTATTCTTCACTCTTGTGGCTGTGGGTTTTAGATGGGCCTTGTCCTTGCCGTCCTTATGTACAATGCAAGACTTTTGGTCCTGCATTGTACCTGCCGCAACCACCAGCCGAAGCTTCTTAAAGAAAAGGCTTCGGGGGACCAGTCACACTGAGGGAGGGAAGAAGAATATGGTAATTATTACTGCTTTATTATTCTATTAAGAGGGGGAGATAGTGCGGGACTTTAAATGAGACACCCTAGATAGTGTCGCCATCCCTAATCAATTTTTTTCCCCCATTTTGAGAATCTTAAATACATTTTACTGGCCCTCAGGAAATGTTTTTCAGATTACATGTATTGCTCCTGATGAGGCGATATAGTGGCCGAAACGCGTCGAGCCAACGTGCCATTCAAACCTACAGGCCATCCTAGATACATTACGTTATCATATATGATGTGATTTAGCTATTTTTAATATTTGATGTTAAAGCGGGGGTTCTCCCTAAAATTTAATTTTTTTTTTCTAGCATGTCATTCAGCATAGTAGCGCGAGCTACAGTATGCCTTTATATTTTTTTTGGCGCCGTACTCACTGTTTAATCTCGTAGTAAAGTTTCAGACTCCCCTTGGGGAATGGGCGTTCCTATGCAGAGGGCTCGTGATTGACGGCCGGCTATGGCGCATCACGCTTGATGAAAATAGCCGAAATAGGAGTTTGCTCTTCACGGCGCCTGCACAGTCAGCTCCGATGTCTGTGCGCAGGTGCCGTATAGCGCCGTGAAGAGCCGAGACCTACTCCGGCTATTTTCGTGAAGCGTGATGCGCCATAGCCGGCCGTCAATCACGAGCCCTCTGCATAGGAACGCCCATTCCCCGCGGGGAGTCTGAAACTTTACTGCGCGATTAAACACTGAGTACGGCGCCAAAAAAATATATAAAGGCATACTGTAGCTCGCGCTACTATGCTGAATGACATGCTAGAAAGTTGTTTTTTAGGGTGAAACACCGCTTTAACTTATATCTTTATATGGAGCCTGCTGGCCTAGATATTTGTATAACTTGTGTTCATTTTATTAACTTGCTTTTTTCAAACTGATCCACTGCTCCACTTATGTGCCTCATTCAAAGTCCCGAACCTCCTCCTTCTTGCTTTATTATTCTACACATAGACCAAGATTTTTTTTTTCTGTTTAGAGTGGGGCTTAAAAATGTTTGCAAAGCCAAAAAGTATTTTTTTAAGGCATGTTGGATGAATAGAGAAGAGTTGGAACTCCTGCCAGATTTATAATTGCTGTCTATGCATCCACTAGGGCAGGCATGTCCAAATTCCGGCCCGGGGGCCAATTGCGGCCCCTCTGGTGATTTAAAATGGCCCCCCTGGGGATTTGGATATATATAGACATTGCAGCCTCACATGTGCCCTGGGGGCCACAAAAGATATATACCGTATTTATCGGCGCTGCCTCGGAGGGGACAGGACGTGCGCCGTCAGATTACATAAAGAGAATCTCCTGTTTACTCAGTGGCGTCTGTAATAGGAAGTCCCGTTTCCTGGGATGCCATTGGATGACTGTTCTGTTTATCATAGGAGGCGGGACTTTGTATTAAAGAGGCCACAAGTAAACAAGAAATTCTCCTGTTTGTAATCTGACGGCACTTGTCCCTCCCCCTCCCTGTCCCCTCCGAGGCTGCAGATGGGCATTGATCAGACTGCACTGATTGCAATGGTAAGGCTGCATTCATGGCACATGTGAGGCTGCATTGATTGCAATGGTAAGGCTGCGTTCATGGCAATGATGAGGCTGCATTCATGGCAATGGTGAGGCTGCATTCATGACAATGGTAAGGCTGTGCGTGTTATATGCTGATAAATACGGTATATCCAAATAACACGCCCAAGCTCAACCTTAGTCCTGAGCAGCGCTCTGGGATTTGTTGGGGCCACAAAAGACATATATACAGTATATCCAAATACCACGCCTAAGCTCATCTCTTCACAACACACAGCCACAAAGGCAAGAGAATTCTTGTTGGGCCGTGTATTAGTGCTTGGGCAAACACACGTAGATCAAATTTTAATGGTTCAAAGAATGTCAGGCAAAATGGTCGGCCCTCGAGCATGTTCACTTCATCAAATGTGGCCCTCTTTGAAAAAAGTTTGGACACCCCTGCACTAGGGAGATTCACTCTCTATTCATACTTGTCTTTATTGTGTTTCTATTTGTCAATGGAACTAATACTGAGAAAAAGTCGAAAACTTTGAGTTGACACCAGAACAGGAGTAGGGGGGCGGGGGGAAATCCAATGGGGGGTGGGGGGGCATGTTCTGCTGACAACTGTCTAAAAAGGAGTTTCATTTTTTAGAGACCGAAAAGAAGGAAGCCCCCAAAGGGGCACAAACCGCAAAAAAACAAAAAAAAATTCCATCGAAAAAAAAAATTGTATGTTTAAGATATTCTTTGCAGTTGAAGGTACTTGAAGGCACCATATGGAATATTGGAATATTGTTAGTCTGCCAGCTTTAGGGTACAGGACAGGTTCACTTTGAATTCTATGTACAAGTCATCTCTCACAAATTATTTACAAAGAAATCAGAGCATGTGAACCAAGATGTGAATATGTTTCATTAGAAATCCAGGAAGGCATCTTTCTACAGTATGGTGATGATCTGTGCATGATTGAAGGTAACGATCAGAAGCAAGCTTACATTTTTCACCAAGGGACTTCACAAAGCAAAATATCTGTGAGTGAAGCCCCAGACGGAAGCTTTCATTCTTTGAGTCCCATGCAGTTTACTACAAGCTGATCCTATCTGGCTTCATTGTGACACATTTCTCCAGATCCAAAGCACGGGGTAATGCCGGGTACACACGAGAGGATTTATCCGCGGAAACGGTCCTCCGGACCGTATCCGCGGATAAATCCTCTGGCGGATTTTGATCTCCTGGTTGTACTAACCAGGAGATCAAAATCCCAGCGGAATTCCATCCGCGGTGACGTGTCGCGCCGTCGCCGCGATGATGACGCGGCGACGTGCGCGACGCTGTCATATAAGGCTATCCATGCATGCGTCGATGCATGCGAGGGATGTGTTCGGACGGATCGATCCGGTGAGTCTGTACAGACCACCGGATCGATCCACTGGAGCCGATTCCAGCGGATAGATTTCTTAGCATGCTAAGAAATTTTTATCCGCTGGAAATCGGTCGGCCTGAAAAAAATCTGCAGAAAAATATCCGCTGGGTTGTACACACCAGCGGATCTATCCGCTGGAACTGATCCGCAGATCAATTCCAGCGGATAGATCCTCTCGTGTGGGGGTCTGCGGGCAGGGTGCTTATCGGAATCTGGAAGCCCCCTTTAACAAGGTAACCCCCAGATCCTGCTCTTTAATAACTAAGGGGCGGTGGTCACCTGGTGAACTCGCCCCCTTGTGACATCATTGACTGAGGGCATGCTGGGTCATTGACGTCACAAGGGGTGGTGTCACCAATATTCATTGGTTGTTAGGCCTCGTACACACGGACGGACAGTCCGCTGAAAACGGTCTGCCGGACCGTTTTCAGCGGACATGTCCGCCCGGAGATTTCTGTCTGATGGTTGTGCACACCATCAGACAGAAATCCGCGCGTAAACAATACGCGGGGACGTGAGCGCGCCATGGCGGCGACATGCGCGGCCCTGGAAGTTCAAAGCTTCCACGCATGCGTCGAATCAGTACGACGCATGCGAAGGATGGCGAGGGATGGCGGCCGATCGGACATGTCCGGTGAGTCTGTACAGACGACCGAACATGTCCGACGGACAGGCTTCCAGTGGACATGTTTCTTAGCATGCTAAGAAACATTTGTCCGCCGGAAAACGGTCGGCTGGACAAATGTCCGCTGGAAACCTGTCCGGTCGGCCGTACACACGACCATGTCTGCTGAAACTGGTACGCGGATAGCCTGTGGACTTTGCAAGAGAGCATCAAACATGGGACATTCAAAGGTGGAAGAAAGTTTTATTCTCTGATGAGAAAAAATGTAACCTTGATGGTCCTGATGGTTTCCAACGTTACTGGCATGACAAGCAGATCCCACCTGAGATGTTTATTACGCGCCACAGTGGAGGGGGCGCCATAATGGTCTGGGGTGTCAAACGGCCGCTGGCTATGTCCAGATGTTGCAGAGAGCATTCCTCATGACTGAGGGCCCTTGTCTCTGTGGTAACGACTGGGTTTTTCAACAGGACAACGCTACAGTGCACAATGCCCGCAGGACAAGGGACTTCTTCCAGGAGAATAACATAACTCTTTTGGCCCATCCTCCGCGTTCCCCTGATCTAAATCCAATTGAGAACCTTTGGGGATGGATGCCAAGGGAAGTTTACAAAAATGGACAACAGTTCCAGACAGTAGATGGCCTTTGTGCGGCTGTCTTCACCACTTGGAGAAATGTTCCCACTCACCTCATGGAAACGCGAGGCATCAAGCATGCCGAAACAAATTTTTGAAGTGATCAACAATAACGGCGGAGCTACTCATTACTGAGTTCATGTTTGGAAGTTGGATTTCTGTTTTGGGGGGGTTTCGTTTTTTTTTTTGGAGGTGTGGTCCTAAACTTTTGATCAGCTGAAAAACAGACTGTTTTAGTTTATTCGTTGTTTTCATTCAATTGAATGCTCAAAAAATTTTTTGTCTCATGCCGCGTACACACGATCATTTTTCGGCATGAAAAAAAACGTTGTTTTTCAGCATGTCCAAAAAACGAAGTTGTTCAAACTTCATCATTAAAAACGATGTTGCCCACACATCATCGTTTAAAAAAAAATTATGAACAAAGCGTGGTGACGTACAACACGTACGACGGCACTCTAAAGGGTTAGTTCTATTCGCCTTTGGGCTGCTTTAGCTGATTCCGTGTTAGTAAAAGACAATTTGCGCTTTTCTGTCTGTTAAAGCGTGATGAATGTGCTTACTCCATTATGAACGGTAGTTTTACCAGAACGAGCGCTCCCGTCTCATAACTTGCTTCTGAGCAACCCGAAAAACGACTTTGGGCCAGATCCACAAAGAAGTTACGTCGGCGTATCTATTGACTGAGTGGGGGCTAGATTCGACTGACGTACGTCTTAGTACGCCGTCGGATCTTAGGTGCATATTTATGCTGGCCGCTAGGTGGCGCTTCCGTTGATTTCCGCGTAGAGTATGCATATTAGCTAGGTACGTTTTCAGACCCCCACAACCACCGGCCAGGGTTGTGGGAAAGAGGCTCTTGTCCTTGAATTATTTTTCCCATTATGGGCGTGAGTGGGGGCCCCATGTCAAGTTTTGCCTAAGGCCTCACAAAGCCTAGAGCCGCCCCTGGTTAGGTATAATAACTGGGGAATGCGAAAATACACACAGTATCTCAACAAGTGAGTACACCCCTTACATTTTTGTAAATATTTTATTCTACCTTTTCATGTGAAGAAAAGAAATGACACTTTGCTACAATGTAAAGTAGTGAGTGTACAGCTTGTATAACAGTGTACATTTGCTGTGCCCTCAAAATAACTCAACACACAGCCAACTGCTGGAAACAAAAGTGAGTACACCCCTAAGTGAAAATGTCCAAATTGGGCCCAAAGTGTCAATATTTTGTGTGGCCACCATTATTTTCCAGCACTGCCTTAACCCTCTTGGGCATGGAGTTCACCAGATCTTCACAGATAGCCCCTGGAGTCCTCTTCCATTCCTCCATGAAGACATCACAGAGCTGGTGGATGTTAGAGACCTTGTGCTCCTCCACCTTCCATTTGAGGATGTCCCATGAATGCTAGGCTTTAGGTGTGAAGACATGCTTGGCCAGTCCATTACCTTTACCCTCAGCTTCTTTAGCAAGGCAGATGTTGTCTTGGAGGTGTGTTTTGGGTCGTTCTAATGTTGGAATACTGCCCTGCAGCCCAGTTTCAGAAGGAAGGGGATCATGCTCTGCTTCAGTATGTCACAGTACATGTTGGCATTTATGGTTCCCTCAATGATCTGTAGCTCCCTAGTGCCGGCAGCACTCATGCAGCCCCAGACCATGACACTCCCACCACCATGCTTGACTGTAGGCAAGACACACTTGTTTTGTACTCCTCACCTGGTTGCCGCCACATATGCTTGATACCAACTGAACCAAATACGTTTATCTTGGCCTCATCAGACCACAGGACATGGTTCCAGTTCTTGTGCATCATCATCTTTAGAAGAGGCTTCCTTCTGGAACAACAGCCATGCACACCAATTTGATGCAGTGTGCGGCATATGGTCTGAGCACTGACAGGCTGAACCCCCCACCCCTTCAACCTCTGCAGCAATGCTGGCAGCACTCCTACATTTATTTCCCAAAGACAACCTTTGGATATGATTCTGAGCACGTGCACTCAACCTCTTTGGTTAACCATTGTGAGGCCTGTTCTGAGTGGAACCTGTCAACTGCTGTATGGTCTTGGCCACCGTGTTGCAACTATGTTTTAGGGTCTTGGCAATCTTCTCATAACCTAGGCCATCTTTATGTAGAGCAACAATTCTTTTTTTCAGATCCTCAGAGAGGATCCACGAGGTGCCATGTTGCACTTCCAGTGACCAGTATGAGAGTGAGAGCGACAACACCAAATTTAACACACCTGCTCCCCATTCACACCTAAGATCTTGTAACACTAATTGGGCCCAATTTGGACATTTTCACTTAGGGGTGTACTCACTTTTGTTACCAGCGGTTTAGACATTATTGGATGTGTGTTGCGTTATTTTGAGGGGACAGAAAATGTACACTGTTATACAAGCTGTACACTCACTACTTTACATTGTAGCAAAGTGTCATTTCTTCAGTGTTGTCACATGAAAAGATAGAAAAAAATATTTACAAAAATGTGAGGGGTGTACTCACTTTTGTGAGATGCTGTAAATGCATTTTGGTAATAGAACCATCTTTATTAACCCAATTCTTCCTGCTACTGATATTGGCAACCTTTCCCCCATTGTTAGCTTTTTCTTAATATATTCTATTAAAGGGTTCACGTTGACTACAATATATTTCTTTGGTTGGAGGGTAATTTGTATTCCTAGATACGTCAGTTAATCTACCACTTTAAGAGGCAAATGGGACCCGTCCTCTTCTAGATCTTAATTTAGAGGCATCAATACGGACTTCTGCCAATTAATTCTGAGGCCCGAGTAGTCCCTAAAATTATCTATTATTCTCATTGCTTCTCCTAATGTATTCTTTGTATCTTCCATATAAAAAATTGCGCACCCCTCAGTTCTGTACTCTGCAGTGCACCCCTCAACCCTGCACATAGCGCACCCCTCTAACCTGAACTCTGTACATAGCGCACCCCTGCACTCTGTACTTAGCGTATACCTGAACCCTGCACTCTGTACATAGCGCATCCCTCAATCCTGCACTCTGTATGTAACGCACCTTTCAACTATGCACTCTTTATGTAGTGCGCCCCTCAACCCTGCACTATCTACATAGGGCACCCTTCAATGTTTGTGCAGTTTGACCACACCCACAATTTGATGCAGAGGTAATGATGTACAGTAACCTCTAGCACCAATCAGTGAGTAATAATGATTAGCAGTCATCTCTAGAAACTAATCAATGAGCAGTAATGATGTGCAGTAGCCCCTAGCAACCAATTAGCAAGCAGAATTTATGTGCTGTAACCTATAGCAACTAATCAGTGAGCAGTAATGATGTGCTGTAGCCTCTAGCAACCAATTGCAATCGCTGCCAGGTCTTCTGCAGTAAACTTATTAATTATGAGTCGATCTGCTAATTACTGTATGTCTCAGAGTAGGGGGGGGGATCCAAGAAAGGGTTTTCACAGGGTCCAATCAACATTAAAGATGCCCCTGAATCTAATAGGGGCCGAATAGTTGATTTACCAGAAGACTTGAACTTGGGGATCCATATAGTATCGTTATCCATTTCCTAACGACCTTTCCAAATTTCCTCAAGGCGATCTGCAAAAATGGCCACTCTACTGAGTCAAATGCCCTTGCCGTATCCAGTGATGCCAGGGCACTCCAGTGATTTTCCTGGCATGAAGCCTCTCTGGTCATTATGTATAATGGTTAATATTATTGTCTTCATTCTTTCAGCTATGTTTTTTTCCAAAATTTTGTAGTCATTATTTAGAAGTGAGATCTATATCAGGGATCCTCAAACTACGGCCCTCCAGTTGTCATAGAATTACACATCCCATGAGGCCTTGTAACACACTGACATTCACAGACATGACTAGGCATGATGGGAATTGTAGTTCCTGAACAACTGGAGGGCCGTAGTTTGAAGACCCATGGTCTATATCAGGGGTGCCCAACCTTTTGAAGAGCGAGGGCCACTTAAGCAACTTGGTAACCAGTCGCGGGCCACAATGAGCAGAGCGGGCGGATGACAGGTCACAGCTACTCTATTGGTCCTCCGATCCACCCAGATGGAAGGGGACAAATTCCCTTCTGTTTTTCGGATTGGAGGTAGGCGGGCGTTATTAGTGGCTCTTTCACATAAAGTAATTTTTGCATATTTAGATGTACTGGAATAATGGCATTCAGGAAAACTTTTATTATAGTGTATTTGGTCTCCCTGCATCCTGCATTTTTTTTAGAGCGTACCATTACAGACTGCACAGCACCACTTAGGGTTAAAATTTGTAATATGACCAGGAAGCTAATTTTTACCAGTTGGTGCTCAGTCTGCCCTATATTGCAAACAACACAAGGAAGGGAGGTAAAATGTTGTTGTTGGGTGGGGTTGCGGGAGGGGAAAACACCACTACTGTATAGGTGGATATATAAATGTGCCTTTACCAGCCCACAGCTTACAAATCCAATTCAAATGTGTGCCTAAAAATGGCAGTTATGGTGTAAATGTTTGAACCTGATGGTCAGTTATATTACAATAAAGTCAGCATTGGCAATTTAATACATGAGACCAAATGTTACCAATCATACAGAAGAATCACATTTTTGTATAAGAAGGTCCCTGCTTCTAGGTCCAGTATGTGAGTAGGGTGAAAACTATGATCTCTTATTGACTCCCTTTTTCCTGGGCAGCCAGTCATGGCCTCTGCCTGCTCACAAACTGCACCCTGGGTCAGAGCTCAGACCTGGAAGCAATAATCAGTTGGGTAGCTGAAGCAGGATTAATCTCCTGGAGGTAGCTGTTGATGTATCTAGACTCTGGATCCACTTTTAAACATACGCTAGCCAATTATACTTCACATCTGGAGTAAAGATCACAATTCTGGGCATTAAAGGATCACTAAAGGAAAAATTTGTATTTGTTAAAATGCCCTGTGGTATCCTATAAAGTCATAATAGTTTAGTGTTTTTTCAAAAAAAATAGTGAAAAGCGATTAAATTTCATGGTATCTCTTACCTGCATCTATCTGGTTTAATTTCTGCTTTTTTCTTCCTGATTCTCGGCGCTTGTTCGTGAGAGCGACGTCGCCGTCATGCTGGGAACTACATTTCCCAGTATCCTTTGCGCATCGCGCATGCGCAGTTAAAAAACAGGGACGCGCGCTCTGTGCATAGATTTGAATAGCCTGCCCACTATACTGCCCAACGATGGATCACACACACTGGCTGAAGTGTGGGCGGGCACAGTGAGAGAGGGGGCTGGAGGAGGCAGAACGCACCCACCCCCTTCCATTCGGCTGTAATAATGAAAGAGGGGAGGTTCAGTAAATTACACATCCTTGCAGTCTGGAGAGTACAGAGCGTCCAGACGCAGACATGTAGTATGCAGAGGAGGGGGCGAGCACGTTTGTCCACACACCAGGAATCCTCGCTCTGCCATGCTTTTCTTTCACAGACAACCAGGAAGTGGGGAGAACAGAAAAGCCATACATCAACATCTGAGCTAAAAACGAACAATGAGGACATGAAAACAGCACTGCACTAAGGTAAAGGAAGCTATTTAGCTAATAACATTTTTTCCTTTACTGACCCTTTAAGAACCTTAGAAAACTGTAAAATGCAAGCTTGTCTGTGAAGTTCATCCTACATTATAGACTGGGTTACCCAAGACTGATATTGTGAGCTTTGGGTGGGCAATGGTGGTTTGAAGCAACTACCGGCATCTTATATGTATGACCCGGCTGACCAAACCTCCTTGTGGGACATTGACTCTCCACCTACTATCTGCTTCTCCCAAATGTTTGTTGCTCTACATTACTGCAACAACATCAGGAATCCATCTTACTAATGCTTGGTTTATAATTGCTGCAGCAATTGCATCAAACTGGGCATTCAAGTGGTGGAACATCATCACTGGGGCCCATGAGAACACGACTCACCTTGCCCATGCAAAACAAAATATCAATTGTGGTTAGAGCTGAACTTTAAATACATATAAGCACTTGAAGTGATACCCTGTCAATAAAAAACACATTAAAGAACAGGCAGAACAGGTAGAAATTTGGCACCACCGAATAGTTACAAGCTCATCTGTTTATATTTACAATTCTTATCACTTAAAGTGGACTTGTCGCCTAGGCAGCCATTTTTAATTTATGTTATCATTTGGCATGCAGCTTATCAGTTCTCTGTGAGCTGTTTACATTGTTGGGGCTCATAATAAATTATTGTTCATATCATTGAATAGGATTGCATTTTCTATTCTGTGTCCAAAGGTGGGTAGATCAAACAATACGTTTTTTCCACTCGCTGTGATTAAATTAGGCCCAAAAGTTCATAAAGTGAAACTACGGCCATTTTATTTCCGTTGGATCTAGGGGGAAGATTTAGATCAGCCTTTCTCAACCTTTTTACCGCTGGGGAACCCTAAAAATAATTTCCAGGTCTCAGGGGAACCCCTGATAAAACCTATTTAATGGGGGTCAGTGGGAACAATGCCCCTTACTTTAGTGGTAAGAATGCCCCCCTTACAGAGAACTATGAAGATCATTGGTGTAATACCACTGGCTTCTCCAAGTGGAATTGGCTCAGAACTATGTAGGCACCATCAAACAGGAGGTAAATCAACCACAGCTCAAGGAACCCCTAGCCACCTCTGGAGGAACCCTAGGGTTCCACTGAACCCTGGTTGAGAATGGCTGATTTAGATAAAAAAAATCCGTCTATTTTGCAATCTATTCAGAACATCCCATTTGTACTTCCCAGAAGATTAAATTCTTTCCTTGGAATTCTAAAGGGTAGGAGGAGTTCCCAATACATGAAAAACAGATTCAAATTTGTTGAAGTTAGGAAAATGACAGCTGCCACCTTGAAAGACAGGTCCACTTTAACTTTACAACACTGCTTTCAAAATATGGTGATGAAAATACTCATAATCATATACAGTTACAGACAGTATTATGCCACACTGTAGGAGTTGGTGGTATCTATGCACTTCTCTGTAAAGTTAACTTTTTTAGTCGGAAAGCCATTGAGGTCCTCCTGGATGGTGAGGTCATGGTCAGGACTGTCGTGCGAACAGTCTTTCATGACACTGTAATAGACAGGAACATTGTATTTGGCGGCCTTTTCTGTCCTTTTCGGGTCACATTTGCAGAGGTTCTTGAAGGCTGCTCTAAACTTCTGAGACATGAGGTTGTAAATGATGGGGTTGATGGCACTGTTTAGGTAGATGCACAATCGGCAGAAGAGCAAGAACCAGACGTTGAGATAGGCCGGATCCATGAAGGAGTTCACCACCACCAAGGTACGGTAGGGCATCCAAAGGAGAGCAAACAAGATGACCACAACTGCCAGCATCTTGGTGACCTGCCAGACAAATAAACAGACAAGCTTAGTAAAAAGGCATCATTGACAATAATGACTCCAATAAATATATCTAAATCATTGAACATACAAGCTTTGAGAGTATTCCCTATTTCAAGAGTTCAATAAAAGACCAATGCGGCCCGCTCTTTCTTTTCATCATATAAAAATGATTACCATTGTCAATCCTCTGGGAGAAATATCTAAAGACCTGATTAGATAACGGCTCAGCAGACTTACAACCCATTGTAATTAATTCAGACAGATTCAGGCTACATAAAGACAGGCATATGGGGAATTCACACTCTCCATCAATAGTCTTTAAAACAAGAAACTAATTTGTAGATTTTGAGTTACTATAGCAGGATTACCCTTAAGCCTCGTACACACGATCAGTCCATCCGATGAGAACGGTCTGATGGACCGTTGTCGTCGGTTAACCGATGAAGCTGACTGATGGTCCGTCGCGCCTACACAAAAAACGATCGTATCAGAACGCGGTGACGTAAAACACAACGACGTGCTGAAAAAAACGAAGTTCAATGCTTCCAAGCATACGTCGACTTGATTCTGAGCATGCGTGGATTTTTAACCAATGGTTGTGCCTACTAACGATCGTTTTTTTCCCATCGGTTAGGAATCCATCGGTTAAATTTAAAGCAAGTTGGCTTTTTTTTAACCGATGGTTAAATAACCTATGGGGCCCACACACGATCGGTTTTGACCCATGAAAACAGTCCACCAGACCGTTGTCCTCTGGTTAACCTATCGTGTGTATGAGGCCTTAAAGCGTTCTCAGGTTAAAGTCTTCGTTTTTTTCTTTCAAAAGCAAAACCTGTTTATGTCCACTCATCCCACCAAGTATTCTGGGCCAGAGCTATGGCATGAATAATCTTCCCATTCCATTTCCAGGAATGCTGGATTCTGGGGTCCATTTTAGTTCCTTCCTGACCCATCCATCACTACCATGTCCTATATAGTAATGTAAAGGCTAATGGGATGAACCAGAACGTGCAGCGGGTGATAGGAATTCAATGCACCCAGAAGTGTGTCACAATAAACAGAGAGGGAATATCAGAGATAAAGGTGGTAGGAAAAACGAGTATAAGCATTCTTCTTCTGCTGGTCCTGCTTTTTAAACATTTTATTTTTTTTAGTTATGTTGATGAAACTTTCACTTGTGCCTATATAAATGAGCAAGCAGAGCCTACCAATGTAATGAGCATATATATATATATATATATATATATATATATATATATATATATATATATATATATATATATATATATATATATATAAAAAGAAAAAGTATAAAATTAAAATGAATGCTATTTATAAAGCACTAAAAAAACATAAGTTTTCAATGCAATGTAAAATACACAAATAAAACACAAGATGAAGGCTTCAGTTACTGGTAGTTTTGGGGAAATTACTGTTTTTGAATATCTATAAAAAAAAATGTTTCTTTTAAATTGACATTTCTATGATGTCTATTCTGCTCTTTTTTAAGTGACATAAAACATTCCATACAACTTTAATCCTGGCTGGTAGCGAAGCTATTAGAATTTCTTTGCAAAATCCAGCAATCCTTATCTTTGGTAATTTCACAAGTTTAATATTGTGCTGTGTTAAATTACGGTATTTTCTTGTGTAGTATCTCTTCACTTTGAACATGCGCCATGAGGACTCAGAAATAATTAGCTGGTGCGTGATTTAAATACAGCTGTGCTTCTGTACTGGAACATCAAAAAACGAAGTTAATCAATGAACATTTACCATAGCAGTATAGAAACCCAGTGCTTCCTCCCTTATAATTTTGTACAAGATGCCATTTTCCTGAATTTCTAAAGGAAAGACAGTCATACCACATGATATTAATGGTGCCTAGAGGCATTGGCTAATGTTTGCTTGATCTTGGTGATTGCAGTCAGATTGGCAAAAGTTGGCGTGTTTGTAGGACTCCCAAGACCCTATAAAATTAGTACGTTTGTAGGACCACCATAAACCAGGAAAGTTTGTACATTTGTTGGTCTTCCATGACCCTGAAAAGTTTGTATGGTTGTAGGACCAACATGACCCTGAAAAGTTTTCTAGTGGTGAGGATGGCCTTAGCTGCAACTGAATCCAGGTTGCGGCCCCCAGAGTCCCCCAGATCACGCTCTGTAGGGCATAGAGGAGAGAGGGGAAGCATTTTGATTTTGCCTCCATGCATGATCCATTTTCAGGGCGGCAATACACATTATAAGGCCTATTGATGACGCCGGCAGTGCAAGAAATTGAGTATTACCCCTTTACATTGACTGGAGCTAATAGGCGGGGCTTCTGAACCTTGCTACATTGTGATTGGCTGCACAGTGCTGACATCATTGGTGACAGGTCTTTCAATTGGTCCTGAGGGCACTAATGGAGCACACCCCAGAATAAGACACCAATACATATATGTGTCACCTGCGTATTAAGGCCCACCTGCTCTGCCACCGCATATATGCCTACGCTGTTATAAACCTAAAATTCCTGAGAACAAACGCAGAAAGATTATGCTGAAGACAGTGGGCCAGATTCAGAAAGAGATACAACGGCGTATATCCTGATACACCGTCGTATCTCTGAGTGCGCTCGGTCGTATCTATGCGCCTGATTAATAGAATCAGTTACGCATAGATATCCCTAAGATCCGACAGGTGTAAGTGGCTTACACCGTCGTATCTTAGGCTGCAATTTCACGCTGGCCGTTAGGTGGTGCTTCTGTTTGTTTATGCGAGGAATATGCAAATTACTATTTACGTCGATTCAGAATGAACGACCGCCCTGCGTTTTTTTTTACGTCGTTTGCGTTCGGCTTTTTCCGGCCAAAAGTTACCCCTGCTATATGAGGGGTATGTGCGGCGTATCCTATGTTAAGTATGGCCGTCGTTTCCGCGCCGAGTTTTGAAATTTTTAAGTCGTTCGCGAATACGGCTGGACGTAATTTACGTTAACGTCGAAAGCAATGACGTTTTGCGGCGGATTTTCGAGCATGCGCACTGGGATGTTTTCACGAACGGCGCATGCGCCGTTAAAAAAAACGTCAAATACGCGGGGTCAAGCCAAATTTAA
This sequence comes from Rana temporaria, assembly GCF_905171775.1. Lineage (NCBI taxonomy): Eukaryota > Metazoa > Chordata > Amphibia > Anura > Ranidae > Rana > Rana temporaria. The sequence goes on along the minus strand of NC_053500.1, from coordinate 25,208,647 downwards.
ATAAAACACGCCCCCTACATCCCCATTTGAATTACGCGGCCTTACGCCGCAACACATACGTTACGCCGCCGTAACTAAGGGCGCAAGTTCTTTCTGAATAAAGAACTTGCGCCCAAAGTTAGAGCGGCGTAACGTATCGGAGATACGTTACGCCGGCCGGACAGATACGCTCAGGTATCTGAATCCGGCCCAGGGTCTGCTCACAATCAAGAGAGGAGTACTAAAGGATTCTTTTTTCTGAATGTTGGACAAATGTGTTAAAAAAAGAAAAAAAAAGGAGACTACAACAAAGACAAAAATGCAGACGAATATCAGCAGGGGCCTCAAAGTGGAAGTAGACATCGAAATCTATATAATGATTCTTTTTCATTAAAGTAGATTCCTTTGTCTGAGCCCCTCATTGTCACCAAGGGAATGTTTCCCCCCTGCCCAGTGTCCCGTTGTCCCGTTTTTCTTTCCTACGCAGCATCTACAAAGTCTCTGACTACTCCTCATTTTTGTCACACACCAATACCGTGTCCCCCCTGTGATCTGCAGACAGTTTCCGGCAGTCAGTAATCAGCTCGGCTTACCTTTCCGATTTCACTAATATGTTTTCACGTTGTTTTTCTAAGTGAAGATATAAGCCGGCGCTGTCATTTTCTGCTGGGTGCGGATGCAGGTGGATACAGCTGAAGATGAATCATTCTCCAATGTGTTTAAACAATACAATGTGTTCACAGGTATGAGAGATTCTTTGGTTAATGTATGGAATCCGGTAATTAGACCGCTGCACAGGAACATCAGGCACGGAGCGCCAGAAAAACATTCCTCAAGTTCCATGTGGATTGAACAGTTGCCATAGGTGTCTTTTTATGTATCTACCAGAAAATGTAGCGTAGCATTTTAAAAGACTTGGCTTTCCTTTTAAAGAATTTTATCATTAGTATGTTTATTTTTTTATCTTTTACTTTGCTTTTTCAATTGTTTTTTAATGGTTGTGTTATGGTGGGTAGATTTCCCTTCACTTCCTGTTCCAGCAACATAGCAGAAATCTCTCCCAAGTGAGGGGGCGCCCTCTCTTAGACAGCTGTCACCGGAACCGATGTCCCCACTGGAACTGATGTCACCTCTGTTCTTGTAAAATGTTGGACTTCCCATTACTTTCTATTAGGGCTGTTACTGATTAAAATTTTCGTGTTCGATTATTTTTTTTTTAAATTGATTAATCGACTAATTTTAAATTAATAACGCACATACATTATTCGGATCACCACCATATATAGTCCCCACTGTAAAATCCACAGACATCTCCCCCACTTTAATATCCACAGACATCTCCCCCACCGTAATATCCACAGACATCTCCCCCCCACTGTAATATCCACAGACATCTCCCCACTGTAATATCCACAGACATCTCCCCCACTGTAATATCCACAGACATCTCCCCCCCACTGTAATGTCCACAGACATCTCCCCCACTGTAATCCACAGACATCTCCCCCACTGTAATCCACAGACATCTCCCCACTGTAATATCCACAGACATCTCCCCACTGTAATATCCACAGACATCTCCCCACTGTAATGTCCACAGACATCTCCCCACTGTAATATCCACAGACATCTCCCCTACTGTAATATCCACAGACATCTCCCCACTGTAATATCCACAGACATCTCCCCACTGTAATATCCACAGACATCTCCCCTACTGTAATATCCACAGACATCTCCTCTACTGTAATATCCACAGACATCTCCCCACTGTAATATCCACAGACATCTCCCCACTGTAATATTCACAGACATCTCCCCCCCACTGTAATGTCCACAGACATCTCCCCCACTGTAATCCACAGACATCTCCCCCACTGTAATATCCACAGACATCTCCCCCACTGTAATATCCACAGACATCTACCCCACTGTAATATTCACAGACATCTCCCCACTGTAATATCCACAGACATCCCCCCCACTGTAATCCACAGACATCTCCCCCACTGTAATATCCACAGACATCTCCCCCACTGTAATATCCACAGACATCTCCCCCACTGTAATCCACAGACATCTCCCCCACTGTAATCCACAGACATCTCCCCCACTGTAATATCCACAGACATCTCCCCCACTGTAATATCCACAGACATCTCCCCCACTGTAATATCCACAGACATCTCCCCCACTGTAATATCCGCAGACATCTCCCCCACTGTAATATCCACAGACATCTCCCCCACTGTAATATCCACAGACATCTCCCCCACTGTAATATCCACAGACATCCCCCCACTGTAATATCCACAGACATCTCCCCCACTGTAATATCCACAGACATCTCACCCACTGTAATATCCACAGACATCTACCCCACTGTAATATTCACAGACATCTCCCCACTGTAATATCCACAGACATCTCCCCCACTGTAATATCCACAGACATCTCCCCCACTGTAATATCCACAGACATCTCCCCACTGTAATATCCACAGACATCTCCCCACTGTAATATCCACAGACATCTCCCCCACTGTAATATCCACAGACATCCCCCCCACTGTAATATCCACTGAAATATTCCAAAATGTCTTGGTATGCTGCTACCTTTAAGCCCTGTACACACGATCGGTTTGTCTGATGAAAACAGACCGATGGACTGTTTTCATCGGACAAACCGATCCTGTGTGGGCCCCATTGGTTTGTTTTCCATCGGTGAAAAAAAAAATAGAACATGTTTTAAATTTTTCCTATGGATAAAACACCGATAGAAAAAAAAAACACGATTGTATGTGTGGAAGTCCATCGGTCAAAAATCCACGCATGCTCAGAATCAAGTCGACGCATGCTCGAAAGCATTGAACTTCATTTTTTTCAGCACATCGTAGTGTTTTACGTCACCGCGTTTTGGCACGGTCGGATTTTTGACTGATGGTGTGTAGGCAAGATTGATGAAAGTCAGCTTCAGCGGATATTCGACGAAAAAATCCATCGGATTATATTCCATGAGATATCCGATCGTGTGTACAGGGCTTAAGAGTTTCCTTCACTGGAACTAAGGGGCCAAACCCAACCCCTGAAAAACAACCCCACACCATAATCCCTGCCATCAAATGATTTGGACCAGTGCACATGGCAAGGTCCATAAAGACCTGGATGAGCGAGTTTGGGGTGGAGGAACTCAACCCGATAGAACACCTTGAATTAGAGCCCAGCAAGGCCTTCTTGTCCAACATTAGTGCCTGACCTCACAAATTCACTTCTGGAAGAATGGTCAAACGTTCCCATAGACACACTCCTAAACCTTGTGGACAGCCTTCCCAGAAGAGTTGAAGCTGGTATAGCTGCAAAGGGTGGGCCCTACGGTCCCTATTGAACCCTATGGACTAATAGCTGGATTCACAAAGAGTTACGCCGGCGTATCAGTAGATACGCCGTCGTAACTCGGAATCTAAGCCGTCGTATGTTTAAGTGTATGCTCAAACTGAGATACACTTAAACCTAGCTAAGATACGACGGCCTGCGCCGTCGTATCTTAGGGTGCAATATTTCCGCTGGCCGCTAGGTGGCGCCTCCGTTGAGTTCGGCGTAGAATATGCAAATGACTAGATATGCCGATTCACGAACGTACGCTTGCCCGTCTCAATAAAGATACGGCGTTTCCGTAAGGCCGGGTACACACGAACAAACATGTATGGTGAAAGCGGTCCGTCGGACCGTTTTCACCATACATGTCTGCCAGAGGGCTTCTGTACGATGGTTGTACACACCATCGTACAGAAGTCCGCGCGTAAACAATACGCGGGGCGTGTCCGCGATGTCGCCGCGTCGATGACGCGGTGTCGCCGCGACAATGACGCAGCGACGTGGGCGGCCCGCCTTTAAAATGCTTCCACGCATGCGTCGAAGTCATTCGACGCATGCGAGGGACGGCGGGCGCCTGGACATGTACGGTAGGTCTGTACTGACGACCGTACATGTCCGAGCGGGCAGGATTCCAGCGGACTGTTTTAAAACAAGTCCAGGAATATTTGTCTGCTGGGAAAAGGCCCGGCGGGCAAATGTTTGCTGGAATTCGGCCCGCTCGCGCCCACACACGACCGAACATGTCTGCTGAAACTGGCCCGCGGACCAGTTTCAGCAGACATGTTTGGTCGTGAGTATGGGGCCTTAGAGGTACGCCGGCGTAAAGATAAAGCTGCCCCCTAGGTGGCCTAGCCAATGTTAAGTATGAAATTTCTAAATTTTACGTCGTTTGCGTAAGTCGTCCGTGAATGGGGCTGGACCGTTGTCTTCTGGCTAGCCTATCGTGTGTACAAGGCCAAACATGGATTGTTTTTTCTATGAATGCAAAGCAGTGTAAAGCTAGGTGCACACTGTCTGAAAATCGGCTGGTACAGCAGTCTGTCTGACAGAAGCTGGTATAACAACTGCCTTTTGTCAAAAGGGACCTGCTAGAAAACCAGCATCCACCAATTGCTACAAGCGCTGATCAGTGTATTCTGGAAAGGGACTAAGTCCCCCCAGAAGAATACAATAGCACAACAGAGCAGATCACCACACTAACATCGCTTGTGTTGGTACGGTGATCAGTTTGTTATTTTTTTTCCATTCAGCCCAGCGGGTTGCAGTTTGCACTGGGCTTAAAGCTTTGAATTTGACTTGGTATCTGCCTTGTGCCCTTCCTTGGACAGCCAAGCTCACACTGGGGGAGAGAGAAGCAGCGCAAGGAGCCAATCTGAGGTGTTGCAATATAAGAAACATGCTACAATACAATAAACATTCTTTTTCCAACGATCCCTGAATGTGTCCTGACAAAGCTAGACAGCGAAACGCGTTGACGCACAGGGGCTCATTTTCTATCATATATTTTATATATATGATTTTTTAAATTCTTCCAAATGTTCTTTATGTACCATGTGCTTTTTTTCAATAAATATTGTAATATTTTTTGTACATCCTCCACTGTTCATTGTGCAACCTGGTGGTTACCATTTTGGTACCCCTTTCCTTTTTCTCTTCATACCATGCTAATCGGAAGAGAGAGCAGAGTGACAAAAAGGTGAGATCCTTAGTATGCCAAAAGACGGCAGGAATTGAATTGTAATGTCATTCTTGCCTAAGTGAGAATGATGGTGGGGGTGGATCCAGTAGGGAAAAAAGAAAAAAGTAATTAAAAAAATTATAATGAATGCTTAGCTTTTGCTTAAAGGGCTGGGGGGGATTGATTTGAACGTGAAATTCTGATTTACCAATGTGACTAAAAAATAACTACTTATTGAAAAAATAATATTGTTTCTCTATGACCATTCATCTCTTTCCATTTAAGTGAAAATCAAATCACTATTTAAGCAGAAGACATCAATGTATTTGATTAACACAATAACAGGAGATGCATTATTGACATTTTAATTGGTTTAGGGTGACCTCTGACATTGAGCGAATATAATGAGCTTCTAAAGTAAGACAAACAATTAGACCAGCTCTGGACTTTTATATAGGATAATCTCATGGTATGGAACAGCCAATCAATGGTGATTCCTCTGGTGATGGAGGCAAGCTCAACATGGCATGCAATGCCAGCATTCATTTTTGGTAAAAACATTGGGCCAGATTCACAGAGAGCGGCGTATCTTTGAGCGGGCGTAGCGCAGCTCAAATGCGCTACAACGACGTAACATAGAGAGGCAAGTACAGTATTCACAAAGCACTTGGGGCCAGATTCAGAAAAGAATACGTTACGCTGCGGCAGCGTAATGTATCCCATTTACGTTACACCGCCGCAGGTTTACAGCGTAAGTGCCTGATTCTCAAAGCTCTTACCTGTAAACTTGCGGTGGTGTAACGTAATTCTGCTTGGCGCAAGCCCGCTAAATTCAAATTGGGCGGGCACCATTTAAATTAGGCGCGTTCCCACGCCAAACGTTCTGCGCATGCTCCGGTAGGAAATTTCCCGACGTGCATTGCACGAAATTACGGCACCCCGACGTTTCTTTTTAAATGCGACGTGCGTTACGACGTTTCGTATTCCCGGACGTCTTACGCAAAAAAAAAACGACGGCCATACTTTAACATCTAAAGATAAGCCATGTTAAAGCAGGTGTAACTTTGCGACGGGTAAAAATGACTAGCGACGACGTATGGGATTGCGACGAACGCGCGGATCTTCGTGGATCGCCGCAACTAGTCATTTGCATATTCTACGCCGACCGCAATGGCCTCGCCACCTAGCGGCCGGCCTAGAATTGCATCCTTAAGATCCGACAGTGTAATTCAATTACACCTGTCGGATCTTAGGGCTAGCTATGCGGAACTGATTCTATGAATCAGTCGCATAGTTAGGACGGCCGCAACACAGAGATACGACGGCGTATCAGGAGATACGCCGTCGTATCTTTTCTGTGAATCTGGCCCTAGCTCCCTAAGTTACGGCGGCGTAGCGTAAATGGGCCGGCGTAAGCCCGCCTAATTTAAAGTAGGCTGGTATTGGAGCGTGTTGTATTAAAATGAATCGTGACCCCATGTAAATGAAGCGCCGAACGAACAGGGCATGCGCACGCATGCTCAGAATCACGTCGAATTTACGCCCTAAGATACGACGGCTCAATGGCAACGACGTGAACGTAACCTACGCCCAGCCCCATTCACGTACGACTTACGTAAACGACGTAAAATCCGACGGCTGTTCAGTCGTCCATACCTTTGCATTGGCTGTGCAACCTGTAGAGGTGTTTTATCTTTACGCCGGACGTACGCCTTACGTAAACGGCGTAGCTTACTGCGACGGGCGCAAGTACGTTCGTGAATCGGCGTATCTAGCTCATTTACATAATTTGACGCGTAAATCAATGGAAGCGCCCCTAGCGGCCAGAGTAAATATGCACCCAAGATACGACGGCGTAGGAGACTTACGTCGGTCGTTGGAAGCCAGAATTCAGGCGTATCTTATTACAAGAATAAGGCGTATAGATACGACGGCGCATCCATGGACTTATGTGGCGTATATAAAGATACGTCGGCGTAAGTCTCTGTGAATCTGGCCCATTGTATACACCAAAACCCCTAAATGCAGCACTAGCTTATACAGAGCTCTCTGGGTTTTCAATAAGACAGAAGCTGTTGACAAGCGAGCAAACTGTCATTAAAGTAGTTGTTTTAAACAATATTTTGCACAGTCAACAAACATTAAAAATAAAAATTAGTATGTAAACTTGTAAATTTGAATAAATAAATAAAGTTAACCAAAAAAAAATGTGGGTTCCCAAGGCAAGGCAAGTATCAGTGATGTAAAAAGTACCATTAGTTATGTGCCATCTGAACAATTAAAGCATACCTAAAGCCAAAACATAGGGCCCAATCCTCAAAAACCTGGCGCAACGTAACTTTTTCCATTTAAGTTACACCGCTGCAAAATCTCTAACTAAGTGCCCGATCCACAAAGCACTTACCTAGAAATTTTGAGCGGTGTAACTTAAATCCGGCCGGCGCAAGGCGTTCCTCTTCTCCAGGGGGCGATTACCATTTAAATGAGGCGCGCTCCCGCGCCGGCCGTACTGCGCATGCTCGTGACATCATTTTCCCGACGTGAATAGCGCGAAATTACGTTACGTCGGGCTTTGTGGATTGCGACGGGACAATAAAGTTGCGTCGGGTAAAAAAAAAGATACGGCGCCAAAAAAAAAAAATTAAATTTAAAAAAAATCGCGTCGCGAGCAAGAAAGGTCTGTTTTTACAAGGTGTAAACAGTTTACACCTTGTAAAAGCAGCCCTAATTTTGCGTTTGCAAAATAAAACTTACGGAGAAAAAACGAAGCTGAAAAGCTTTGTGGATCTCCGTAAGTCCTAATTTGCATACCCGAGGCGGCATTTCAACGCGAAATGCCCCCAGCGGCGGATGCGGTACTGCATCCTAAGATCCGACAGTGTAATTCAATTACACATGTCGGATCTTCGTCCTAACTATGGGAAACTGATTCTGTGGATCAGTTCTATAGTTAGGACCAGGGATACGACGGAGTAACACCAGTTACTCCGTCGTATCTCTTTTGAGGATTTGGCCCATATTTCTTTTGTTTTTTGGATGGAATGTGGAAATGTCAAGTTTGTATTGCTGTCTATATCCCCATTGGGGAGATTCCCCCATCTATTTGTTCTGGTGACTATCTGGGACAGGTAGGGATACGATATGCAACATTTTAATTTGAGGAAATCTCCCACTGGGGGCATCTGCTCCAGTGACTATTGTCTATGAAAGTATTTTCCTTTACCTACTTCCACCGTGTGTGCCTACATATGGTTTGGTTATGATATGAGAACTCTTGGGGGGTTAGGTTTTGAACCCAACCTAAGCGCCCACAGCCTCCAAAGAAGTATGCATACAGTATATGAGGGGTTTCTGCATATATGTGTGTGTATATATATATATATATATATATATATATATATATATATATCTTTACTTAAAGGGGTTGTGAAGGTAAAAAAATGTTTTCCTAAATAGCTTCCTTTACCTTAGTGCAGTCCTCCTTCACTTACCTCATCCTTCCATTTTGCTGATACCGCCTTTAAAAAATGCCTCAAAACCTTCTTGGTTTGTAATAGACATTGGCCCGGATTCAGGTAGATTTGCCCCTTATTTGCGGAGGCGCAGGGCAGAGTTTTTGCCCTGCGCCCCCGCAAATTTACTGCGCTACCCGCGATTCACGGAGCAGTAGCTCCGTAAATTGCGTGTGCGCTGTGTAAACTTGCCCTGCGTAAGGGCGCCTAATGTAAATGATCCCGTAGGGGGCGGGAATCATTTAAATTAGGCGCGCTCCCGCACCGAGCGTAGAGCGCATGCTCCGTCGGGAAACTTTCCCGACGTGCATTGCGGCAAATGACGTCGCAAGGACGTCATTTGCTTCTAAATTCAAATTTCACGGCGCGGGAAGGCCGGCTATACTTTAGCATTGGCTGCCCCTACTATTAGAAGGGGCAGCCTTGCGCTAAAAGTAGCCGAATGGAAACTCCGTACCTGGCTTGCGCGGGGCCCGCGCAAGCTTGTGAATCAGTGGTAGTATGCAATTTGCATACTACACGCTGATACACAATGGGAGCGCCCCCTAGCGGCCCCCCCAAGAATGCAGCCTAAAATCTGCGAGGCATAAGAGCCTTATGCCGCTCAGATTTTAGCCTGCAGTCGGTGTAACGAGGTTCCTGAATCAGGAGCACTCGTTACACTGGAGCAAGTAAGCACTTGCGCTGCGTAACCTTGGTTGCGCGGGCGCAAGTGCTTCTTGAATCTGGGCCACTGTAAATACCAGGTGCTGCCAGTAATACACACTTTCCCTGCATGACACTCCCCTGCTGTGCCGTGGACCATCAGTCTGCCCACTCTGCCAGTGGGTAAGTGGCATGCAGGGAGACAGTCAGTGAGAGGATGATTCCTGCATGCAGCACTGTGATAGGATAAGGGCTCTAATTGGCCCGTAATATGGTTCAGCAAAAAGGCAGGAGCACTGTTAGGAATAGATGGGGGGGGGGTTCGTGTCACTGTTAGTGGGGGATAGTGAAAGGAGTGATGCCAGGCTGCCTGGGGCTCATATCAGTCAAATACATATGCATGTTAAAGTATTTATCAGTTTAGCAGTGTATGTATATATATATATATATATATATATATATATATATATATATATATATATATATATATATATATATATATATATATATATATAGTGGGCATAAATAATTTAACAAAGGGTGAGGAACACTGGTCTGTCAACTATGCCTTCCAATTTGCTGCAAAATGACAGGTGCCCTTTAACACCAACAGCCATGTGCATGAGCCTCAGCACCTCTTCCCTTTACCGTTTTTTTTTTTCTTCCACAAAAACAGACATTGACAAAAGCCAGGGCTCATTGAAAGCAGAACAAAAGTGCTTCCAAACAACTACAGAGCATGCTCTTTTCTCTTGTAAGGAGATTATCAATTCCACTCTTCAAGTCTTTCAACAAGCAAAGCGCACAAAGGATCGCATTTATCATATTAATGATCCTGCCTGGGTCAGTTACTGTGTTTGCTCTGATAATTCTCTTACTGCTTTATCTATTTTTCCATGGACATAAAGCCTAACTCCATGTGCCGGCGGAGGAAAGACGTGCCGTGGAGCGCAGTTATTGTACAGCGCTAATTAAGCTCTTCCTTATAGCGGGATGAACAATGCAGGCGATACGCACAGGTCAGAGGCTCATAAAACTCCCACTGGGTTGGTCTGCTCTCCTGACAGTCAATTAGTAAAGCAACCTGTCCTTGTTAAAATGTTCTGTTAAGTAGCACCTTGACTGTAGTACAGGCACCATCAGTTGACTCTAAAGCAGACCTTTACCGTGTTCACCCACTGTCCATCATTTTACTCCTTCCCCCATTCTCTCTCAGTTTCACTTTTTTTTAAACCTTTATCGGGGAACCTTTCCGGCACTTCCAGGATTCACCCCTCCTTCACCGCTGAAGAAGTCCCCGCCCACAGAGGACGTAACGCGTACGGAAGGAGCGTTGTGACGTCACCCGCAGCTATCACTTTGCTCAATATACACGCTGTATACATCGGCACCGATCGTGGTGCCTTCATTCGCATTTGACCCTCCATAATCAAAGGGTCCAGGTGGGGAGGTGAGAGGCCATTTCATGTGGTGGTTAATGTGTGTCTAGCACGTGTGAAGTTACCTACACAGTCATCTGTCTGTCTACATTGGCACTCACTGGAGGTGTACTGCGATTTTATGGACTTTCTAATCATCTTTTATTATTTTATTTGAGCGCTGCACCATCTGTATTTGTTTCTCTACAGGGATTTTGTGATTATTGACCCTGGTGTTCAGCTGCTTTACAGGAGTTCATTTGTCATTTTTGAGCTAAAATTTTTTCTTTTAAGGCCCCGTACTCACGACCAAACATGTCTGCTGAAACTGGTCCGCAGGCCAGTTTCAGCAGACATGTTTGGTCGTGTGTGGGCGCGAGCGGGCCGAATTCCAGCAAACATTTGCCCGCCGGGCCTTTTCCCAGCGGACAAATATTCCTGGACTTGTTTTAAAACAGTCCGCTGGAATCCTGCCCGCTCGGACATGTACGGTCGTCAGTACAGACCTACCGTACATGTCCAGGCGCCCGCCGTCCCTCGCATGCGTCGAATGACTTCGACGCATGCGTGGAAGCATTTTAAAGGCGGGCCGCCCACGTCGCTGCGTCATTGTCGCGGCGACACCGCGTCATCGACGCGGCGACACCGCGGACACGCCCCGCGTATTGTTTACGCGCGGACTTCTGTACGATGGTGTGTACAACCATCGTACAGAAGCCCTCTGGCAGACATGTATGGTGAAAACGGTCCGACGGACCGCTTTCACCATACATGTTTGGTCGTGAGTACCCGGCCTTATTCTTCCTGGATTCTTGCTTAGGCTAGAATCACGTTTTCAGTTGCCTGCAGCCTCATGGGATACTTATGTCACACATCTCAGGAGGCCTCAGTGTACTGTACAGTGCATGCGCTGTGGCCGATCATCAGGGAGCCAACGGTCTCATGCAGAATTTTGCAGCTTGACCTCGAATTAAATGTTGTTTCACATGCACGTCATCAGGGGATTGACTGTCTCTGCTGGGTTCCTCATATCTCCCAACTCTCTGAGATGGGAATGAGGGACACCTATCAGCAAAAGTATGCAGGCATAGGACACACCCCTTGCCACGCCCCCTTTAAAGGAGACTTGTACAAAAAAAAAACAAGATTGGTTAAACCCACAAGTGCTTTTTTTTACCACTACTATACCTTTTCATTGGCTTTTGGAATTTACAAATGCAGCAATTTAAAAATCAGATGAAAGGTTTAGCACTGGGAAACACTTTCTGATAGATAAAAAGTGCATTTTATATATATAACGGGAGTGCCCTTTGGGCAAAGGATGACTGAGAACTGATATCTCGGATTACATGAGATGGGACATTAATGATAATTCATGTATTGCAGGAGATCTTGACATATTACAGGTGGTTTATTCTGACCCTCAACAGGTCAATAAGAATGTCTCATTCAATGTGTAACATAGACTGTTGAAATGCTAATTAAGTCTGTTACTGTGGTGATGTGAATTGGAGCTTGGTAGCCAGTCTGGCTGCCTATTATGGGATGTTTAAGTGTCTTGCTGTGATTGCATTTCATTGTCCATTGTGCTAATTACGTCTGCTCCTAAGATCTTTCATTGTGTATGCTAATGACACTGTTTTGTGTCAAGATACTATTGATAATAGCTGTGGAATGTGACTTGTCAGCTATAGTAATTAACTCCTCTAGATGCGGTGCCAGAATGTCTGTCTGGGATGTGGATTGAGGGGGGAACTCGTTAAGTACCCATTGTGTGATGTTTTGGGTGGAGAGTTTCATTGTCCCTGAAGCATGCTTTGTAACTGTATAAAAACCTGAGAGCTAACCATTAAAGCATTCATTCGTTTGGAACCAGAGAGAACAGAGCTTGTCTCGTTGATTCTGGGGAATGGAATGGATCCTGTCTGCTGGATTGTCGGATGAGCTGTCGTGGGTTGGTGGAATGGAAGATCGTAAACGGTGTTAACCCCTGACCGTTACAATATACATCTATATAGCTCAGACCAAAATGAGGGACAAATGAGGAGGAAAGAGGGACAGAGGGACATTGCTCCAAATCAGGGACAGTCCCTCCAAATCAGGGACAGTTGGGAGCTATGGTTCCTGCAGCTGGCCCCCTGGTGATATGCCGTGGTACATGCACATCATCAGGGGGTCAGCTGCAATAACCCTGAAGGGACAGCTGGCTCTTGATGACGTCAGAAGATGGGGGCACAGGGCTGGGTTTGCAATAGTAGATTCCTACAGAACACTACTGGATTTGCTAGGCATATGAGTAGGTTTGTTGTACATAACCCAACAAAAAGAGGTAGGTAGGGGTATGAAAGTTCATCTTTAAGTACCTTGCATTAACTTCTTGGGCAGTCAGGAGAACAGCCGGTAACGGCACATCTAACTAAAGCAACGGAACCATGTGCCGTTGCTTCAGTGCCATGTGCCGATCAATTCGGCACATGCAGACACAGGGGGATTTCTAAAACCGTACAGGTTTAGGAGATATCCTGGGTAGCTACAGGTAAGCCTTAATATAGGCTTACCCAGGGCTGCCATCAGGGGGGTACAGGCAGTACACCTGTAAGGGGCCCGGATGGCAACCTCCCCCCCTTTTTTTTGTAAGGGACCCGGAGGTCCCCAGGGCCCCAGATGGCAACCCCCCCCTTTTTTTATCAAATTTAATTTTTTACGTTTTATTTTTTGTAAGGCCCTGAAGGTCCCCAAGGCCCCGGATGGCAGCCCCTCCTTTTTTTTTACTTTACTTTGTAAGGGGCCCAGAGGCCCCCATGGCCCTGGAGGTCCCCAGGGATGTCAACCCCCCCTTTTTTTTATAAAAACATATTGTTTATATTTTTTGTTATTTTTTGTAAGGGGCCCAGAGGTCCCCAGGGATCTCTTCCGCTTCACCTCCACGGAACCCCCCACTTCTCAATTAGCGGCGGCACCCCCGCTTCTAAATTCGCGGCAAATTCTCTGCTTCAGGGGGGGCCATGCCTGAAGCTGTGTAAGGGCCCCCAAAATTCCTGATGGCGGCCGTGCCGCTTACCTGTAGCATAAAGTTGTTATAATGGGTTTACAACCACTTTAAAATGTACAAATGCAGCAATTTAGAAATTGGATGAAAGGTTTAGCACTGGAAAACACTTTAAAAAATAAATAAAAAAGTGCATTTTATATACAACTATATAGATCCGACCACAAGTGGCCTATTGTTGCTGGGGCAGAGCTATTGTTGCTGGTGGGGAATTTATTGTTGCTAGGAGTGCATTTTGTTCCTGGGGGGAGAGTCTATTGTTGCAGGGAGGATCTTATGATCCTGGGGTCGGGGTCCATACCTCCCAACATTTTGAGATGGGAATGAGGAACACCTACTAGCAAACGTATGTAGGCATAGGACATGCTTCCTGCAACACCCCACAGGAGGGGGAAAGAGGGACATTATTCCAAATCAGGGACAGTCCCTTGAAATCAGGGACAGTTGGGAGCTATGGGGGGTCTAATATCATTAACCAATCCCCTACAAATAACCAAAACCACAAAACAACACTTGCCACTGAGCGGTACTACTAGGCGGATAGGGGACGGAGACAAGGGATAGTGCTCAGAGGTAGGTCAGGGGCAAAGAGATTATCTGCACCTATTCTCAGAGAAAAAAAGTCCTGGGCCTTACACAAACATTAGCACATAGTTAGGTACTTATTCTAGTTATTTTATTTATTACAGGTACAGTATGTAGATGGCACCAACAATTTAAGTAATGCTTTACATATTGCACAATCACATAAGTCCCTGCCCCCAAGGAGCTTACACGCTAAGGTTCCTGCCTTACACGCACACACACATACACGGGCCAATTATTCTACCAGCATTGCATGTACAAAAATATAATAAACTAGTTGAAATGTATACACCAAGACACTAATGTTTTCCTTTTCTATCTGCCTGGCATCCAGATTTGAAATGTATAATTTGATGACAGCGGCAGCCCATCTGTGCTCTGACGGCAGAGTTGCCTGCACGTTGTATCCTCTGTATTATGTATATTGTAGAAAACAAGATTGCACGTATCCCACAATGGGGGAGGGGGGGATGAATCTCTGCGCAATCTCTGAGCTTCTATTATAAAGCAGGCACTTGTCAATGCGTTCAGTCCTACATCAGATATCGCCACACTTGTTTGGACACATTCCAATCACATCCGCATCCCGCAAATCGACATTGCGAGATTTCACAAAGCTCATTTGCAAGAGGAACGGCTGTTTGTAGACGTAGCCAGGAACAAACACACAGACAAAGGCTTAACAACAACCTGTTCAAAGTATATGGAGCGTAATACTAGAGCAGAATCTTAATGGAGTGTGCCGCAATGTTCCATCATCGTGGAGTTGTTCTACAGAGTGAGGAAACCAAACTCTTATGCCCTGTACACACGATCGGTTCGCCTGATGAAAACGGACCGATGGACCGTTTTCATCGGACGAACCGATCGTGTGTGGGCGCATCAGTTTTTTCCCCATCGGTGAAAAAAAATAGAACCTGTTTTAAATTTTTCTTATGGTTAAAAAAACGATGGAAAAAAACAATCGCCTGTGGGGAAATCCATCGGTCAAAAATCCACGCATGCTCAGAATCAATTCGACGCATGCTCGGAAGCATTGAACTTCATTTTTCTCAGCACGTCGTTGTGTTTTACGTCACCGCGTTGGACACGATCGGATTTTTAACCGATAGTGTGTAGGCAAGACTGATGAAAGTCAGCTTCATCGGATATCCGATGAAAAAATCCATCGGTTCATTTTCATCAGACGAACCGATAGGGCATAAACCTATATAATCTACAGCCACTCTGCCATCATCAAGGAGAGTGACAGGTGGACATGCTGACCATTTTATTCAACTGAAAACACGAGTAAAAAATAAGAAATTACAAAAAACATAGTCTAGAGTAGTCCTTAATGACCTTATTCACATGGAGGAACCCTTGAAATAACCTTCAGGTCTCAGAGAACCACTGCTATTAATTTTGATATCTATAGCTCAAGGTACGTTAACATGAACAGTAAAGCTAGGTATAAAAATAAGTAAAGAACAAGAAATTTGGCATACTTGATGTATTTGACATCCAGGGCTGCTCTATACAACACAATTATTTTCAGTTATAATGAAATGGAACAAATAATTAATAAGGGGCAGAAAAAAAAAGGCATGTGTAGTGTTCCTTCACATTGGTGCTCTGTGGAGAAGAGCCTCTTTGCATCGATGGTCAGTGTAGTGTCCCCTTACATTTGTGGTCAGTATAGCATATTCTTATATTGGTGGTCAGTGTAGTGTCCCCATACATTTGTAGTCAGTATAGTATCCCCTTAAATTGGTGGTTAGTGTAGTTCTCCCTTTATTTGTGGTTAGTATAGTGTCCCCTTACAATGGTGGTCAGCATAATGTAGTATACCCTTACATTGGTGGTTAGTGTAGTGCTCCTTTAGATTGGTAGTCCATGTAGTCCTCTATTATATTGGTGATCAGTGTAGTACTCCCTTATATTGGTGGTCAGTGTGATGTCCTATTAAATTGATGGTCAGTGTATTGCCCCTTACAATGATGAGAAGAGCTCCCATAGATTTGTGGTCAACAGGGGAAGGAATGAAGAAAAGATGATCCGCACTCCGGTCGTTGCTCTTTAACCACTTTGTTACCGGGCCTATTTTGGCACTTTTCTCCTTTATGTAAAAATCAAAAAATTTTTGCTAGAAAATTAATCAGAACCCCCAAACATTATATATATTTTTTTTAGCAGACACCCTAGGGAATAAAATGGCGGTCATTGCAACTTTTTTTCTCGCATGGTATTTGCGCAATAATTTTTCAAACGCCTTTTTTTAGGGAAAAAAACAGTTTCATGAATTAAAAAATAACAAAACAGTAAAGTTATCCCAATTTTTTTGTATAATGTGAAAGACGATGTTACGCCGAGTAAATAGATACCTAACATGTCACGCTTTAAAATTGCGCACACTCATGGAATGGCGCCAAACTTCGGTACTTAAAAACCTCCATAGGCAACGCTTTAAATTTTTTTACAGGTTACTATTTTTGAGTTACAGAGTAGGTCTAGTGCTAGAATTGTTGCACACGCGATGATACCTCACATGTGGGGTTTGAACGGTGTTTACATATGTGGGCAGGACTTGCATGCGCGTTCGCTTCTGCACGCGAGCGACCGGGACAGGGGCGTTTCAATTTTTTTTTTTTATTATTTTATTTTTTTACTTCATTTTTTTATTTTTACACTTTTTTTTTTTGATCACTTTTATTCCTATTACAAGGAATGTAAACATCCCTTGTAATAGGAATCAGTGTGACAGGTCCTCTTTATGGAGAGATGTGGGGTCAATAAGACCCCACATCTCTCCTACAGGCTTACAAGCATGAAATCGGTGAAAGAAATGTCACCGATTACATGCCGACAGCCGCGATAGCGGCTTTGTTTACTTCCGGGTACCGGGCGTGACGTCATAACGTCGCGCCCGGCCCTCCGACGGTCATAGAGATGACTGTGACCGTCTGGTCACCAGTCATCTCTATGGTTCACCAACGAGCGCCGGCCATTTCGCTCTCCGGGCCCCCGATGGCACGGGAGAGCCCGGAGAAGCACCGGATGGCGGCGGGAGGGGGGGACGTCCCCTCCCGCTGCCTAGAAGAACGATCGAGCGGCGGAACCGCCGCTTTGATCGTTCTTCTGGTGCACAGAATCGCCAGCTGAAGACGGCGATATCTGAATGATGCCTGCAGCTGCAGGCATCATTCAGATATCACCGCTCAAAGTGGAGGACGTCCCCGGACGTCCTACGGATCTGAAGTGGTTAAAAAATCTTTGTTTTTGTTGACAAGCCACTGTGAACAAACGCAAATAAGAACAGTTGATGCGTTTCAGCCTACAAGGCCTTAGTCATAACAGGAGAATGACCCTCTTATATTAGTGACCATTAGGTCGAAGGACCTCTTACACTTGTGGTCAATAGGAAATATTCTCCTTACATTGGTAGTCAATGGAATAAATGTTCCCTACTTTGGTATTCAATGGAATAAATTCTCCTTACATTGGTAGTTAATAGAATAAATGCTCCTTACGTTGGTAGTCAATGAAATAAATGTTCCTTATATTGGTATTCAATGGAATAAATGCTCTTTACATTGGTAGTCAATGGAATAAATGCTCCTTACATTTTAGTGTCAGGTCACCTGTGGCCAGGTGACAAGTGCACCCCGTTGGGGTCAGGGATGCACCACAGGGTAGTGAACCCTATAGCCGACTGCTGCAATCAGAGAGGAAACGTGAACCCAAGATTCCCCAGGGCGTGGAGTCTAAGACCCAGCTTTGTGTTCACCAAAGCCTCTAGTGGTGAGGATGGCCTTCGCCGCAGCTGGATCCAGGGCATGAGGAGACCAGCAGGAGCTGGTTGTAATCAATATAACTGACATAATTGATATAACTGACATAATTGGTTCTGCACACCTTCACCAAGCAGAAGTTTTTGAACAAAATAGATTTTTCCGATATCACTCAGACTAGTTACATCTTAACTGGTAATATTAGTGATCACCACACCATCCCAAAATCATTGGTTAAAAGATGGCCCCCCCACCCTATACATCCACTTACTTTGTTGTGTGATCATAAAGTTTACTCAATTTTATTACTTGCTTGTTTCTTTTTACACGATAAGATTTTGTTGTGTGCTCACAAAGATTACTAGGCCTCCATTTTATTACCGATTTGTCTCTTTCAACCCGATAAGATTGCAAATGTAATCAGTCTGGGTAATTGTATAATGCTGTGTAAATGAGGGAGCCCTGCTCACGTATACATTTTAAAGCAAATTACTTTCAAAGTGGGCTACCGTCTCTTCCATTGAGAGGCTAAATAGGCAAAGCTTAATCTTAATCATCTCCCCCTTTAATTGGATCCAGATTGTGCTCTTGCTTTGTAGTCAATTAAACAGCTTTCTTTAGAAAGTGAGCTCTTTAAAATGCATGGCTCTATCCTAATTAGGATTATACCAATTGGAATAAAATTGATGCCACTTAAATGTGGACTGTCAACCAAATCAGATCTTGTACTGCTGGAGTAATCTTAGGAATTGCTTCTGACTTTTCATAAAATTTAACAAAGGCTGACATCCTTAATGGCTAATGGTACTTATTTTCACTAAGGAATGTGTTTTGCTTTGTCTTTTGGGTTACTTTACCACCTGCCTGTATCCATTAACGATAATCCAAAAGAACATTGATAGGGAGGAGAGGAAATATACTGATATTTCCCAGAGGAGTATTGCTGTTTATCTAGGAAGGTTTGATGCTATAGAGCCTCACTTTCCACTCTGGATGAGAAGTGTCAACTAACTAGTCAGAGTCCCAGCCAGTTTCTTGAAGCTTATCTGTCAATGCAAATATAATCTCCAACTGTCTTAGATAAACAGCAATGCTCCTCTGGAAAACATTAATATATTTCATCTCCTCCCTGTTGATATTCTTTTAGAGGATCAGAAATGGATACAGGCAGATGGCAAAGTAACCCAAAAGGCAATGCAAAACAATTGGGGGCTCGTCCGGGATTTACGCTAAAGTTCAGCTGAAACAGACCTGTTTTCTGTTGCTTGTGCTAGGAAAGATGTTGCATGAACTGTTTAGGAAAAATACAAAGCAAAACAGTAAGTCATTAAATTGGACTTTTAGGGAACTTTACCAGCCTGGATGAATACATTTTCTTTGACATTAAACATTCTTTTGTGTGTGTTTTTGTACTACTGATTGAAAATCTTTGCTTTACATTTGGACATGGTGCACCTATGACACAGGATTCTAAAGGGAGCACACCAGAGGGGCTCTTTTTTCTGACTCTCTAGACCAGGGGTCTCCAAACTGCGGCCCTTTGCTAGCCTTCATCCGGCCCTTGGGGCACTATTGCTCCCAATGACATAGGGCAATATTCCTCCCACTGACACCAACAATGGGGCACTATTTCTTCCACTAATACCAATGATGGGGCACTACTTCCCCTCTTAATGACCACCAAAACTGAGAAACTGAGGCCATGTTTATTCTCACTGATGCTAGGCCCAGGGCATTTTCTACCCACACTGGCCAGAGTCCGGCCCCCCTAAAGTCTAAAGGACAGTAAACTGGCCCTTTGTTTGAAAAGTTTGGAGACCTCTGCTGTAGACTAAGGAATCACATTAACAGATGGAAGGAGGGGAAGAGTCACTGCGTTGACTCATTCTATGTGTAAATATAAGCTTCAGCTATTGGGCTCTGTGCACAACAGGCTTTTTTTAGGCCCAGCAGATAGGGATAGCTAAGTTAACAAATAAAAACATGTGCCTTCAGCTCCCCCTGCTGGCTGAGGTGTTAAAAAATGCAATATTTAGAATATATATCTTGGTATACCATACATTTTTCTTTAAAATGGGCACATGCATCAATATTATCCCTAATAAACCAGGAAAGACTACACCTAAACTTTGACAATCCACGCATCTTTCAGGTAACTGAAACAGAGCTTAAGGCTTACTAAAGAGAAAATCCAGCACCAGCCACCAACTTTCTGGCTGTCTTTGGGTAACTGAACCTCCAGACTGAACTGTAGGACTAAAGAGGGGGATATGTCCTTCCTTTGATCATTCAGCTACACATGTAACTTGGGCTCCTGCCATTGAGGTCTGTTCAAAACACCGGCTATATGCAACTTAGCAGTAAAACCAGTCTAGGAAAAGTAGATTAGGGCTTCATCAGATGGCTGAAAGTGGTAAATATAAAATTGTCATATATAATATATTTAATATCTATACATCAAAAAATTATGTTTATTATTAAATATTATTTTCTAGCTCTGTATATAGTAAATGGAAATAGTAAATAGCAGGGACTCCCCCTTTCCAACTCACCCCTTGTCTCTGCCCCCTACTCAATTCTGAGCACCCGTCCTTGGTTCTGCTTCCTACCTACCTCCCAGGGCCACTCCTTTTAGAGAATACAGAAGCATGTAACATTTATGGTACTAAGCAATTTGTATGGACATTTTTAATAATAAGAATAACAATAATAATAACAGCAGTAAAATAGATCCCCTGCAGCCAACAATAGATCCCTCCAGCAACAATGGACCGCCCGCAACAAAATATATCCCCGGCAACAATAGACCCACTGCAGCAACAACAGATCTCTTCGCAGCCAACATTAATAGACCTTCCCCAGCAACAATAGATCCACCCAGCAACAAGGGACCACCTACAACAAAAAACCTTCCCCAGAAACAATAGATCCCCTGCAGCAACAACACATCTCCCCACAGCCAACAATAATAGACCCCTCCTTCAACAGTAAATCCCTCCCAGCAACAACTAACGCCCAAGAACATAAGACCCACCCCCAGCAACACTGGATTCCCCCCCACCAGCAACAGCAGACCTTCCCAGCAACAACAGAACCCCCTTGTCAGGATCAGCAGCTAAGACCAACAGACACGTAGCTACACTGAGACCAAACAAAGTATTTATCATTAAAGTGATATTTATTTACAGTGAACACACACCAATAAACATACACAGCAACCAGCGAAAGCATAAACCACTCCAGCAAACAAGAACAAGAACAACTAATGAACCTAACTACTATCTATATACAATATCTACAACACAAGGGACAAAGGCAACAGGGATGCAAGGAAGGGGACACAACTGTGTATAAGGACATGGAACAAGGCAGAGGGGTGCAGGACAGATCAGGACACTGGAAGGTTCAGGAAAGTTCTCAGGCACAAGCTGGTAGCAAGGAGGCAAGCAGACAGGATAGTGACATGCTGGGGGAAGGGATGAGGAGCCTTAAATATCCACCTGGCAGCTGGAGCCAGGTGTGGCTGATCAGAACCTGCTGGCTTCTGGGAGACACCTGCTGGTGGACACTGGAACTGCAGCCACCTGCAAAGTGAACCCCAGTGCCACCAGCAGGTGAACTCAACCCTCCTGCAAAAATAGATCCCCTCCAGCAACTGCAGATCCCCCAGCAGCTAGCATCAGCCTGCGTAGTACACCCCAACACCCCTTGCCATTACATACATTCAGTGCTGGAGTTCCCTGCGTTCCCGCTGAAAATAAATATGGCTCTACATGGCTGGAAACTTATTACTGGAGAGAAAAATCTTCTCCGCCTATCTGTCAGGTGTGTATGAAAATTAATATATATATATATATTTTTAAGAATCCATAGCTGGATTAAATTGTGTTTTTACACTGCTTTGGTTAGACCTGTGACAGAAACTGTCATTGATTGAAGAATGGTTAGACATAGAGCCGGTCATGGATTAATAAATACAACGATCCTGATATTTATATTTACAAAATAAGACACTTGTGTGAATGTCTCAAGCGGCCACAAATAATCCCTATAATTTGCCTAATACATTTATGATCACCAGCTCCATCTAGTGGCCAGAATGCAGCCTTTTAATGAAACACATTAATCATGGAAAATACCACAATATGGCCACTGGATGGAGCTGATCATGAAAAATAAACATATTAGACAGATTATTTGTAAATGCAGATGCTCTTTGTCGGTGTGTTGAACAATGATCTGCAGGATCCAGGCAAAGTGTCATGAGCTACAAACGAATGTGCAGGCTATTAGCATTAAAGCTTAATGTGCTCTAAAATACTGATTTTACACTGATTGCTTAGCCTGAGCCTCAGCCTGAAAGGTGAAAGATTCCTGCAGTGTGCTCCACCGTCCTGGCGGTACCTCACTTATGTACTATGTGTTTGGTTGGAGTCAGTTCCTGGTGAATTTATAGATCTTGGCACACATAGGCTGTCTATCAAGCGGTTTTCCTGAGCGGATTTAGTAATAGGAGTTCGGCATCTGTCACAATTCTTCTCTTCTTCCTTTCAGTCTTTTCTGTGCATCTGTCTTCTGTACTCCATTATGTGGATTGAATACATGAAGCCCTCCACTGAGCACTCAGCTTTATTTCCTTGTCTATTGATTGACGGGCATGTTCTTGTTTTACTCTTAGGAACCCATAAGGTGTCTCTTGACTTTCCCTTCTTGTACTATCACTTCCATTAACATAGTAAGGTTAAACTGCCAGAAAACAGCCGAATACTCGGTTGAAATATATATAAGGGATCTGCTAAAGGGTTTGTGAGCTTGTCCAAACCAGTTCTGAAATGTATAGGTGACCTCACGATTCCTCTACCGCAGTTCAGTATTAGATCTGGGGCTCTGGTTAACCCAGCAGGATCCGATTGGGATGCGATTTCTAACATGATGGGATGAGATTTTCTAGACGTCGCTGGCCCTATAAAAAAGTATTCTTCCAAAAAAGACTGTGTCCTCAAAAGGGGAATTATATTTAAGCACTTCAGCACCGGGCACTTTCACCCCCTTCCTTCACAGGCCAATTTTCAGCTTTCAGCGCTCTAGCATTTTCAATGACAATTGCGCGGTCATGCAACGCTGTACCCAAATGACATTTTAAGCATTTTGTTCACACATATAGAGCTTTCTTTTGGTGGCATTTATTCACAACTCTGGGGCAAATCCACAAAAACGTAGCCTAACTTCACTTTTACCATTTAAGTTACACTGGCGGAAAATTTCTACCTAAGTGCCCGATCCACAAAGCACTTACCTAGAAATTTTCGGCCGTGTAACTTAAATGTGTCCGGCGCAAGGCGGTCCTCTTCTGCAGGGGGCGATGACAATTTAAATGAGGCGCGCTCCCGCGCCGGCCGTACTGCGCATGCTCGTGACGTCATTTTCCCGACGGGCAGCGCGCGAAATTACGTTACACCGGGCTTTGTGGATTGCGATGGGACAATAAAGTTGCGTCGGGTAAAAAAAGAGTTACGCGCCGAAAAATAAAATTCAAAATTTTAAAAAAATAGCAGCGATCGAAAAAAAGGTCTGTTTTTACAAGGTGTAACTAGTTTACACTTTGTAAAAGCATCCCTAATTTTACGTATGCAAACGTAAACTTACGCAGAAAAAACAAAGCTGAAAAGCTTTGTTGATCTCCGTAAGTCCTCATTTGCATACGCAAAGCGGCATTTCAACGCGAAATGCCCCCAGCGGCGGATGCGATACTGCATCCTAAGATCTGACAGTGTAAGTGTCTTACAGATGTCAGATCTTCTGCCTATCTTTGGAAAACTGCTTCTGAGGATCAGTTCCAAAGATAGGCACAGGCTGAACAGCAGTTCCGCCTGCGTATCCCTTTTGAGGATTTGGCCCTCTGTTTTTATCTTATGCGATATAAGCAGAAAAAAATGCAGAAATTGGGAAAAAAAATATATTTCTTCTTTCCATTTTAAAAGAAATCCAATAAAATCTAATTTTGTCATAAATTTAAGCCAAAATGTATTCTGCTACATGTCTTTGGTAAAAAAAAAAATCCTGTTAGGCCCGTACACACGACCGGATCTGTCCGCTGATATTTGCATTCTAAGAAATCTGTCCGCTGGAAACCTGTCCGTCGGACGTGTTCGGTCGTCTGTACAGACTCACCGGACACGTCCGACCGACCGCCATTCCCTCGCATGCGTCGTACTGATTCAACGCATGCGTGGAAGCTTTGAACTTCCAGGGCCGCCCACGTCGCGGCGTCATCGTCGCGGCGACGGCGCGGCCACGCCCCGCGTATTGTTTACGAGCGGATTTCTGTCTGATGGTGTGTACAACCATCAGACAGAAATCTCCGGGCGGACATGTCCGCTGAAAACGGTCCGGCGGACCGTTTTCAGCGGATTGTCCGTCCGTGTGTACGGGGCCTAAAGTGTATAATAATGGTTTGTGTGATCAGATGATCATGTTCAGATGTGCGCAGGTGATCACGGACATATGTGTGCAGATGATCATTGGGACATATGATTTTACTGTTACATTACACAATGTGGGGACATGTGTGTGGGGACAGTGTTTTGGGGACACTATTTTGGGGACTTTGCGTGTTTACACTGTGTGGGGACATGTGTGGGGATACTGGGCCGGAGATCAATGTGTAAAAAGCTGTAAAAAACGGCTCATACATGTGATGATCGATTATGGATTAGTGATTATAGCTCTTATGTTATTGTTTTTATATGATTGTTACGAGAATCTGGACTTGCCCTTGGAGGTAGAAATAAAGGCCCAGATTCACAAAGCACTTACGCCGACGTATAACAAGTTACGCCGACGTAAGTGCAAATGTGCGCCGTCGTATCTGTGCGCCAGACCCACAAACAGATATGTGCCTAAAACCAGGCTACACCCCGCCGACGTAGCTTGCTTACGCCGGCGTAGGGTGGGCACACATTTAGGCTGGGTGCATGGTGCCGCTCCCATTGAGTAGCCATTGAAACACGCAAATGAGGGTAATACGGCGATTCGCAAACGTACGTGCGCCCGACGTAGGCCACGCGAGGTGCGCGTAAGTTGTACGTCCGGCATAAAGCTATTCCCCCTAAAGGAGGCGCAACCCAGCAGCAGACATGCAAAGGTCTGCACCAGGGAACACAAGCCGGCGTATTTTACGTTGGACGTGTGTCTGGCTGGGCGTAGGTTACGTTCACGCCGTACGCAGTGATCCGGCGTAGTTTAGGCAGTTGTTCCAACGTGGTTGTGAGCAGGGGGATGCGTCCACGTCACGGCGCATGCGCAGTTCGTTAAACGTATCTGTCTGGCGCTCGGCCCATCATTTGCATGGGGTCACGCCTCATTTGCATGGGTCACGCCCATTTCCACCTACGCCGGCGTACGACTTTGAAACCCACGCCACGCTGGAGCAGTGTTGGGAGCACTGGCTTACTGAATTCCATGCTTGCCTCTCAGTGCGCTGCGTTGGCGTAGCGTACAGTGGTTATTCTATGGCGGCGTAATGTGCGCCCACACTCTGTGAATCTAGGCCATAGTATTTGAAAAAAAAAAAAAACGTCTCATACTCACTGTTCACTGGCCGGCTACAGCGATCAGCTCTCCTCTCCTCACTGAAAACGTCCATGTGAGGAGAGGAGAGCCAATCGCCTAGCAACCGGCTCTCTATTTACATCACATGACGGCTGTGATTGGACACGGCCATCATGTGATCAGGAGGGCCAATCACAGAGCTGTGCGGGAATCCCCTCCTTCTGAGGGACGTTCCTAAAGGAGGACGCGCCCATCCGGCCGTATATGTACAGTAGCCAGGTGGGAGGTGGTTAATGGAGCAGTGATGTCACACAGTAGAAAAGGATGTCACACAGCGGATGTCCCTGTGTATGAATTGTATAAATTGAAAGTCACTCATGCAACATTCCTGTAACATTTCCCTTTAAAAAAAAGCTGCTGCATTGGCAAATCTTCCATTGTTTTGCTTGGCAGGTAAAGCGTTCTGTAAATCAGGAGGAAGGAGCACAGCCCTGACTATCACTATATTTATTTTGTTCTGTGGAGCTGTATGTGTTGCTCAAAGCCATTTATAACTGTGAGAAGCCCATTCATTTTTATAGGCATAGATCCAGTACGAAGGGATCAGCCATAAATCCCCCGTCCCTTGTCTTTATGTGCTCCCTCCTACTACACAAGTGAAACACAATCCCCCATCGGAAAGAAAACTTTCTCTATAGAATTTCGATTTTCATCGTCTGATTTATATGCTGAACTGAACCTATCTCACCGGTGGGGTGACGTCTTTGTATAGGAACAGGGAGTGACATAAAAAGCAGCCACTGATTTATGAAGGAGCACCCTCAGGCTTTTTTAAAGCTGAATTCCAGGCAAACAGATCAATATAAAGCTGAAGTACATATACGGTGGGGGGATATAATTATTTGACCCCCTGCAGATTTTGAAAATGTTCCCACTTACAAAGAAATGAAGGGTCTATAATTTTTATCATAGGTGTATTTTAAATGATAGAGACAAAATATCAACCAAAAATATAGAAAAAACACATGATACAAATGTTATAAATCGAGTTGCAGTTTAGTGAGTAAAATAAGTATTTGATCCCCTACCAACCAACAGTAATTCTGGCTCCCATAGACTGGCTACAGTAGGTGCTCATGTGGTACACAGATTAGTCCTGTCAATGTAAGAAGTCGCTCCTAATGACAACTCATAGGCCCGGTTTCACAAAGCACCTGCGCCGACGTATCTCCAGATACGCCGCGTAAGTGCAAATATGCGCCGTCGTATCTGTACGCCGGACCCACAAACTGAGATGAGCCTAAAAACAGGCTTCATCCCGTCGACGTAACTTGCCTACGCCGGCGTAGGGTGGGCACACATTTAGGCTGGGCGCATATTTATACTCACATTGATCAGCCATTGAAATACGCAAATGAGGAAAATACGCCGATTCACGATCGTACGTGCGCCCGAAGCAGTGCGCGTAAGTTATACGTTTGGCGTAAAGTTATGCATAAAGGAGGTGTAACTCAGCAGCATCCATGCAAAGGGCTGCACCAGGGAACCCAAGCCGGTGTAATTTACGTTGGACGTGTGTGACTGGGCGTAGATTACGTTCAGGGTGTACGCAGTGATCCGGCGTATCTTAGGCAGTTGTTCCGACGTGGTTGTGAGCATGCGCACGGGGATGCGTTCACGTCCCGGCTCATGCGCAGTTCGTTATACGTATCTGTCTGGCGCTCGGCCCATCATTTGCATGGGGTCACGGCTCATTTGCATAGCTCACGCCCACTTCCACCTACGTCGGCTCACGCCTTAGAAACCCAGCACAGTTTTGGGAGCACTGGTTTTGTGAATTCCCTGCTTGCCTCTCTGCGCTGCGTCGACGTAGCGTATATTATTTGTGCTACGGCGGCATAAATGTGCGCCGCTGTCTGTGAATCCGGGCCATTATATGTATAAAAGACATCTGTCCACAGAATCTCTTTCTTCCATTCCATTGGGTAAGACCAAAGACCTGTCAAAGGACATCAGGGACAAGATTGTAGACTGGAATGGGCTACAAGACCATCAGCAAGAAGCTTGGTGATAAGGAGACAACTGTTGGAGCGATTATTTGCAAATGGAAGAAATACAAAATAGACATCAATCGCCTTCAGTCTGGAGCTCCATGCAAGATTTTGCCTCATGGGGTGAGGATGATCATGAGAAAAGTGAGGGATCCGCCCAGAACTACACTGGAGGAGCTTGTGAATGATCTTAAGGCAGTTGGGACCACAGTCACCAAACAAACCATCGGTAACACAATGCGCCGCCATGGATTGAAATCCTGCATCTCCCGCAAGGTCACCCTTCTCAAGAAGGCACATGTACAGGCCCGTCTGAAGGTTACCAATGAACACCTAAATGATTCAGAGAAGGTTTGGGAGAAAGTGCTGTGGTAAGCCTTACGCAAACCGCGTATATTATGCGCCAGGCGCAACTACGTTCGTGAATCGACGTATCTCCCTCATTTGCATATTTGCAATGAGGCGGCCAGCGTAAATATGCGCCCACGATAAGCCGGCGTAGGAAAGTTACGTGGGTCGGAGGAACCCTATTTTCAGGCGTATCTAGTTCTGTGGGCACAGCGCATAGATACGACGGCGCATATTTACACTTACGTGGCGTATCTCGAGATACGTTGGCGTAAGTGCTTTGTGAATCCGGGCCATTGTATCTACCAGAGGGCTTTTAAGTCTATTCAGCCAGTCCTGCCAAACAGCAGAGCCAACCTATTGACCTGATTTTTCTCTACTGCAGTAAAGCACTACAGCTTGGTCACCGGCCTGCCCTCAGCTTGCAACTGGGCAGCAGTAGACTGATGAGGTCATCCCTCTACTCCTAGTGTAGTAGGTCAAATAGAGCGCCAAATTAAAAATGCTTAGGAGACCAAAGTCTTTATTGTTCAGCTAAATGCAGCCAACACGTTTTGGGGAACACACGAAAAAATGGAGCTGTCCTTCTGGAGAGAAAATCAGATGAAAGCGTCATCAGGGGGGCTATTGTGATCTCTGTGAGAGGTAATAAATGCCTGCATGTGCTTGCACATTACTTAGCATGCATATACTTAGAAAAAATAAATAGATTTGTTAGGTCCAATTTATGCAGTACTCTATATGTGACAAAGCTAATGATGACTGGCGGCTCCCCTTCCCACCGGTGACATTGCCCCCACCTGTTAATGACAAATGCTTGACATCAGGCCGAATCGATAAAAACAGACCAGAGCCAAGAGTCAGCAGCTGCATTTATCTTTATTCTGTATTTGTCCTCTATATATTTAAATGACAGGGGTCCAATTGAAGCGGGGCTCCCTCATTTTCCTCCAATACCTTATGAAGCCTCCAAATAATAATAGATCCTGTCCATTTCCTCCCTTCACTGCGAGAAAAATATTCCAGCACTGGCTAAGAGATTAGCAGTCCACAGAGACACACCGATGTCTGAAATGAATTAAAAATGTGTAGACAATAACCCCCCTGACAATGACCATTTTGTTAGAACATCGCAAAAAGCGGAATTCTATAAAAGATACAACTAAGCACGTGAGAATGAAAATGTTATCATATTGGGCTTATTCCAGAAAATGTACACCGAGGTGGAAATTTGCTTTAAAGAGAACCTGTAATGAACTCCTTAAAGGTAAAGTAAAGTTACAGTTGGGCTTTAAGTCTTGTAGTGGTTTTCTATATTCTTTATAATAAATTATACTGCAATAAATGATTTACTATCACTGCATTAGCTCTGTAAATGTCTAAATAAATTAGGTGCAGTGAAGGGTGCCCTCCCTCACCACAGCCTGACGTATGGGGCTTTAACATTCATGAATTAGTAAATGTCTATATGTGCAAATCATGTCTGTGAGAGATGGGACGCATAACCTTGAACAGTCCCCGGACTATCATTGATTGGACAGGATGGAGGGAGACATGCACACATATACCTACCTGCTGTCCTCCATGTCTCTGAGAAATGGCACGCCTAACCTTGAACATTCCTCAGACTATTATTGATTGGACAGGATGGAGGGAGACATGCACACATATACCTACCTGCTGTCCTCCATGTCTCTGAGAAATGGCACGCCTAACCTTGAACATTCCTCAGACTATTATTGATTGGACAGGATGGAGGGAGACATGCACACATATACCTACCTGCTGTCCTCCATGTCTCTGAGAAATGGCACGCCTAACCTTGAACATTCCTCAGACTATTATTGATTGGACAGGATGGAGGGAGACATGCACCCATATACCTACCTGCTGTCCTCCATGTCTCTGAGAGATGGTACGCCTAACCTTGAACAGTCCCCGGACTATCATTGATTGGACAGGATGGAGGGAGACATGCACACATATACCTACCTGCTGTCCTCCATGTCTCTGAGAGATGGTACGCCTAACCTTGAACAATCCCCGGACTATCATTGATTGGACAGGATGGAGGGAGACATGCACACATATACCTACCTGCTGTCCTCCATGTCTCTGAGAGATGGTACGCCTAACCATGAACAGTCCTCGGACTATCATTGATTGGATAGGATAGAGGGAGACATGCACACATATACCTACCTGCTGTTCTTCATGTCTCTGAGAGATGGTACGCCTAACCATGAACAGTCCTCGGACTATCATTGATTGGACAGGATAGAGGGAGACATGCACACACATACCTACCTGCTGTGCTTCATGTCTCTGAGAGATGGTACGCCTAACCTTGAACAGTCCTCGGACTATCATTGATTGGATAGGATAGAGGGAGACATGCACACATATACCTACCTGCTGTTCTTCATGTCTCTGAGAGATGGTACGCCTAACCTTGAACAGTCCCCGGACTATCATTGATTGGACAGGATGGAGGGAGACATGCACACATATACCTACCTGCTGTCCTCCATGTCTCTGAGAGATGGTACGCCTAACCTTGAACAGTCCTCGGACTATCATTGATTGGACAGGATAGAGGGAGACATGCACACACATACCTACCTGCTGTTCTTCATGTCTCTGAGAGATGGTACGCCTAACCTTGAACAGTCCCCGGACTATCATTGATTGGACAGGATAGAGGGAGACATGCACACACATACCTACCTGCTGTTCTTCATGTCTCTGAGAGATGGTACGCCTAACCTTGAACAGTCCCCGGACTATCATTGATTGGACAGGATGGAGGGAGACATGCACACATATACCTACCTGCTGTTCTTCATGTCTCTGAGAGATGGTACGCCTAACCTTGAACAGTCCCCGGACTATCATTGATTGGACAGGATGGAGGGAGACATGCACACATATACCTACCTGCTGTCCTCCATGTCTCTGAGAGATGGTACGCCTAACCTTGAACAGTCCTCGGACTATCATTGATTGGACAGGATAGAGGGAGACATGCACACACATACCTACCTGCTGTGCTTCATGTCTCTATCTCTGAGAAACGGCACTCCTAAACTTGAACAGTCCTGAGCTATCAATAATTAGACAGGGTGGAGGGAGAGAAGTACATACATGCCTACCTACTGTCCTTCATCTGGAACCAGATCCCTCTATTCCTCTTTCTTCCTCAGTAGTCCCACTTTTTTGGCCTGATGTAAAGATCTCTATCAGAATTGTTATACTACACTAAACCACATATGTTACCGTTAAATCATTCTATTTGATATCTTAAAAAGTCCAAATAAAAAAAAGGGGGTTAAACCAATTATTTTTTGTGCAACGATCATCAATGGTCCAGGTATGGCAGGGACATGTTCTTTGCTTATATACTTTGTGTTATATTGTGTATATATGCTTCATGTTATAATGTGTACCTCTTTCTCATCTCACAAAGTTGGGAGGCATGCAATATAGAAAGCCAGAGAGAGATCCATAGGTAGATACACTATATTACCAAAAGTATTGGGTCTCCTTCCTTTTCACACACACATGAACTTTATTGGCATCCCAGTCTTAGTCCGTAGTGTTCAGTATTGATTTAGCCCACCCTTTGCAGCTATAACAGCTTCAACATATCTGGGAAGGCTGTCCACAAGGTTTAGGAGTGTGTCCATGGGAATGTTTGACCACTCTTCCAGAAGCGAATTCGACATCACTCCGCGTATGTGCACGGGAGCCCTCAGCTTTGGAACAGAGCAGTATGCCAGACCTTCAGAGCGCATGCGCAGATGAAGTCACCGGCTGCATCCAGTGTGAATATCTCCTAAACCAGGGATATGCAATTAGTGGACCTCCAGCTGTTGCCAAACTACAAGTCCCATGAGGCATAGCTAAACTCTGACAGCATCAAACATGAAACCCAGAGGCCTGATGGGACTTTTAGTTTGGCAACAGCTGGAGGTCTGCTAATTGCATATCCCTGTCCTAAACGGTACATATTTAAAATTCATAATACCAGTAGGTAAAAATTACAAAGCGGACTTTACTACCACTTTAAGTACCCAGCGGTAATGCTATTTCAAAGAAAGCAAACACCAAATCACTTCATAAAAACAGTAACAGGCAGGCAGCGGTAAGGGGGTAAAATGAATAATAATGGAATTAATAATCTTAGAATTCAGGAGAATTATCAATAAGGACAAAGCATAATAAGACACTTGCCATCCAGATCAGCAAATACAATAATAAGGCCACCTGCAGTGCAGTAGAGATCAATAATAAGCCACAGGAACTATACTGTCAGAATGCACTAATGGTGGCCATGCTAGGACTAAGACCATCTGGTAAGCACTGTCACCACTCAAGGGATGAGGAATAAGTGAGCAGTTGTGGTATGGGATTAGTGGCCAGGTTATATAATTTATTGAGATGTTTCTTCTGCTGGCTATCATTGGGGCCCTTTGAGAATCATTGGTGCGCTTAATAACAGTACTGACGAACCTTCATGCAGTTAATGTATCCTGTAGGGGTAGTATAGTCTTTGCACTGTTACAGGGTAGATAAAGGCTTGGAACAGTGATAATTTAGTTTCTTGTCCCAGGGTGCACAGCAGCGGGTGTGTCCTCCTGCCGCCTATTGGCCCGAGTAGCATCCGCCAGATAGGAGGGGGGGAGGAATCCGAAACAAAATAGAGTAGGCTGACAAACAGTCACACACAAGCCACAGCTCTCATCTACCAAGCCACTCTAACACAGTGAGTGGGGGGGGGGGGGCTATCACATGAGGCTGCTGACACTCTGCTACAGATAGAGAGATCCTGTAAATTGATACTGTAGATAGATGGATAGATCAATAGCTACTGTAGATAGATTGGGAGAGATAGATAGATACTATAGAAAGCAATAGATTAAAATATACTATAGACAGATAGAAACTGTATATTAATCATTCTCAACCAGGGATCTTCCGGAGGTTTCTAGGGGTTCCTTGAGCTGATTAATTGACCTCTCATTTGAAGGTTATGAATTTCCCATTTGATGGGTTTACATAGTTTTGACGCTACTTGGCAAAATCAGCTGTAGGCACGGGCGTAGGAACCGGGGGGGACGGGGGGGACGCATCCCCCCCAGGAAATAATGCGGGGGGGACATGTATGGTAAAATCCCCCCCAGATGTGACTGCGCTCACTATACTGTGTGCCCGCTGGCGCCGACTCACTGGCTGCCGCGTGCGCTCCTGGCTGGCTCCCTTTCCTCCGGTGCATCTCCTCGCCCCCCCCCCCATGGAGGATGATTTGGTTCATTCCATTTCCACCGCCGTGCGCCGCGTGACGTCACGCCGGCGGCCGGAGGTGAGAGAGGGAGGAGGGAGGAGGGAGCGAGAGTGACTGTCGGCGCCAGTCAGAGTACAAGCTGTGACTCACGGTCACGAGGAGCCTGCTGCTGCGCCTGGGCCTGGCCTGCCGTACTAATTCTGATTACAGTAAAAACTGTCTGCAAGAAGACAGAACCTTCATTAAAAGTAAGAAAGTATTGGGGAGGGAGGGAGGGGGGTGTTGGACTGAGCTGAGGACCTCAATGTTTTTTTTTTTTCTTTAGTCAGAGAAGGCAAGCTCAAAATAACAAACATTTTTTTAAACTGCTATATTTAAAAAATTATGGTCACCTTAGCCTGAGGTGACCATAATTTTTTAAATAAAAAATAGCAGTTTAAAAAAATGTTTGTTATTTTGAGCTTGCCTTCTCTGACTAAAGAAAAAAAAAAAACATTAATTGCAGCCTCACTGTGCCACCAAACGCAGTCACTGTGCCATCACATGCAGCCACTGTGCCCATCAAACGTAGCCACTGTGCCCATCAATTGTCGCCACTGTGCCATCACATGCAGCCACTGTGCCCATCAATTGTCGCCACTGTGCTCATCACACGCAGCCACTGTGCCATCACACGCAGCCACTGTGCCATCACACGCAGCCACTGTGCCATCACATGCAGCCACTGTGCCTGTCAATTGTCGCCACTGTGCTCATCACACGCAGCCACTGTGCCATCACATGCAGCCACTGTGCCCATCAAACGTAGCCACTGTGCCCATCAATTGTCGCCACTGTGCTCATCACACGCAGCCACTGTGCCCATCAAACGTAGCCACTGTGCCCATCAAACGTAGCCACTGTGCCCATCACACGCAGCCACTGTGCCATCACATGCAGCCACTGTGCCCATCAAATGTAGCCACTGTGCCCATCAATTGTCGCCACTGTGCTCATCACACGCAGCCACTGTGCCATTACATGCAGCCACTGTGCCCATCAAACGTAGCCACTGTGCCCATCAATTGTCGCCAATGTGCTCATCACACACAGCCACTGTGCCCATCAATTGTCGCCACTGTGCCCATCAATTGTCGCCACTGTGCCCATCACACGCAGCCACTGTGCCCATCAAACGTAGCCACTGTGCCCATCAATTGTCGCCACTGTGCCCATCAATTGTCGCCACTGTGCCCATCAAACGCAGCCACTGTGCCCATCAATTGTCACCACTGTGCTCATCACACGCAGCCACTGTGCCCATCAAACGTAGCCACTGTGCCCATCAATTGTCGCCACTGTGCTCATCACACGCAGCCACTGTGCCATCACATGCAGCCACTGTGCCCATCAAACGTAGCCACTGTGCCCATCAATTGTCGCCACTGTGCCCATCACATGCAGCCACTGTGCCACCATTTTTACTGATGCCATGTGGGTTAATTTTTTAAATAAAAAATAGCAGTTTAAAAAAATGTTTGTTATTTTGAGCTTGCCTTCTCTAAAGAAAAAAAAAACATTAATTGCAGCCTCACTGTGCCACCAAACGCAGTCACTGTGCCATCACATGCAGCCACTGTGCCCATCAAAAGCAGCCACTGTGCCCATCAATTGTCGCCACTGTGCCCAAACGCATCCACTGTGCCAATCACACACAGCCACTGTGCCCATCAAACGCAGCCACTGTGCCCATCAATTGTCGCCACTGTGCCACTGTGCCACCATTTTTACTTATGCCATGTGGGTTGATTTTTAGTAATGCCATGTGGGTTAATTTTTACTGATGCCATGTGGGTTGATTTTTAGTAATGCCACGTGGGTTAATTTTTACTGATGCCATGTGGGTTGATTTTTACTGATGCCATGTGGGTTGGTTTTTACTTATGCCATGTGGGTTGATTTTTAGTAATGCCATGTGGGTTGATTTTTGCTAATGCCATGTGGGTTAATTTTTACTGATGCCATGTGGGTTAATTTTTACTAATGCCATGTGGGTTGATTTTTAGTAATGCCATGTGGGTTAATTTTTACTGATGCCATGTGGGTTGGTTTTTACTGATGCCATGTGGGTTAATTTTTACTGATGCCATGTGGGTTAATTTTTACTGATGCCATGTGGGTTGATTTTTACTGATGCCATGTGGGTTGATTTTTACTAATGCCATGTGGGTTGATTTTTACTAATGCTATACCGGTTGATTTTTACTGATGCCATGTGTTTTACTAATGCTATGATGGTTTATTTTTTTATTGCTGCATATTGCTCTTCGCATTACCCTCTCTGGATTGCTTAAGGGCTCTTTCACGCGTCCATTCCGTTCGTCCGTTTTTTGGACGTCCGTTAACGGACCGCAATGCTTCCCTATGGGCTAGCGTCCGTTAGCGGATGAGCATCCGCTAACGTCCGTTAGCATCCGTCTGCGTTCAGTTCCGTTTTTTTGGACGGAAGAAAACCCTATTTTTCTTCCGTCTAATAAACGGAACGGACGAAAAACGGACGTTAACGGATGATCCGTTTATCATCCGTTCCGCTAACATCCGTTTTTCTATGTAAAAAGCCGCAAAAAAAAATGGATGGAAAAACTGATGCAAAAACTGATGAAAAACTGATGGAAAAACGGATCAACTGATGAAAAAAAAACTGATCTGAAAAACTGAACAGACGTGTGAGGCTGGGTTCACACTACGGTTTTCCCGTCCGTCAGCCGCATACGATTTATATGAAAAACCGTATGCGGCTGAAACGGACGGGAACGTATGGAACCGCACATATGTACGTTTTCCATTGACATTAATGTTAAAGGAAAACGTATGCGGTTGCCATACTGTTTTAAAAACGACCGCAAAACCGTGGTTGAACACGGTTTTGCGTACGTTTAAAAAACGTTTTGCCAGCAAATCGTACGCACCCGGATGCATCTGAGTGCATACGATTTGCAATGCATTGTCTATCTATACGTTTTCCCGTCCGGGCCCGTACGTTTTCAATACTGAAATCGTATGCGGCTGACGGACGGGAAAACCGTAGTGTGAACCCAGCCTGAAAGAGCCCTTAATAGTTTGATCTATTGGCTTGAGATACGAATATACCTGGCGAGTAAAAATGCTGTCCCCCCCAGATTTGTAAGGGTTCCTACACCCATGGCTGTAGGACACCAATGATCTTTCCAGCTGTCTGTAAAGCTCACCATACACAAGTAGGTTTGTAAATTTCCCAAACAAAAAACACATTCACTGTTGGAAATTTGTTCGAGAAAAAAAATCCACATGGCTGTTCAGATACCTCAGAACAGCCATTGTGTAATCCTAGGTATAGGACAAAGACATGATCATTGGTGTAGGACAATGACATCATCTTGGGTATAATGCAGCGACATCATCAAGGGTGTATTAGAATGACATCATGTTTGCAGTTTGATGGGATGACTATGATGTGCTTACAATGCAATCATCTCTTATGAGTGTGGTGGCTAATGCCGCGTACACACGGTCGGAATTTCCGACAAGAAAAGTTCGATGTGAGCTTTCGGTCGGAAATTCCAACCGTGTGTAGGTCCCTCTGACTTTTTCTGTCGGAATTTGCGACAAAAATTTGAGGGCTGGTTCTCAAATTTTCCGACGGGAAAAGTTCTTGTTGGAAAATCAGATTGGGCCAGATTCTTGTACATTCTGCGGCAGGGTAGCGTAAGCCATTTACACTAGGCCGCCGCAACTTACTGGAGCAAGTGCCATATTCTTCAAGCACTTGCTTCGTAGTTTGCGGCGGCGTAGTGTAAATGGCCCGGCGTATCCCCGTGTAATTCAAAGGGGGCGGCTTGTATTTAAATGAAGCGCGCCCCCGCGTCGATCGAACGGCGCATGCGCCGGCCGGGAAAAAGCCCAGTGCGCATGCTCCAGCTCACGACGGAAAACGTCAATGACGCCGACGTGAGCGTCATTGACGTAAAGTCGTATTCGTGAACGACTTATGAAAACGACGTAACCAACGGAAAAAAGCCGACGCGGACCCGACACCATACTTAACATGGCATACGGCGGACTGGCGTAAGGTTACCCCTCATATAGCAGGGGTAACCTTACGCCTACGAAAATGACGTAAACGACGACTACGCAACGCAAATTCGTTCAGGAATCGGCGTATCAGGCTCATTTGCATAGTCAAATGAGACCTGAACGTAAACGCCACCTAGCGGTCAGCGTTGTATTGCATTTAGGATCCGACGGTGTAAGTGACTTACACCTGTTGGATCTACGGCGTATCTATGCGAAAATGATTCTAGAAATCACTCGCATAGATACCCGGGTCAAAAAACAGAGATACGACGGTGTTTCCTGAGATACACCGTCGTAACTCTTCTGAGAATCTGGCCCCTTGTCTGTATGCAATTCCGATGCCCAAAAAAACACGCATTCTCAGAATTATTGAACTTAATTTTTCTCGGCTCGTTGTAGTGTTGTACGTCACCGCGTATGCAACACAAGTTTGAGCCAAAATTCCGTCGGAAAAAAAATCCACAGTTTTCTTGTCGGAATTTGCGATTTTGTGTACGCGGCATAAGTATTTATTCTTGTTCCCTTTTAGA
The DNA here is from genome assembly GCF_905171775.1 of Rana temporaria. Taxonomy (NCBI): domain Eukaryota; kingdom Metazoa; phylum Chordata; class Amphibia; order Anura; family Ranidae; genus Rana; species Rana temporaria. The sequence continues at coordinate 25,170,781 of NC_053500.1, read as the reverse complement.
GCATATTCCTGAGGTAAAGTTTAAGTAGGAACACTATCTGCGTGGAGTTTGTATGTACTCCCTATGTAGGTGTAGACCAGGCGTGCTCAACCTGTGATCCTCCAGCTGTTGCGAAACTACAAGTCCCATGATGCAAGGCTGACAGTTGCAAGCATGACTTCCAATGGCAGAGGCATGATGGGGCTTGTAGTTACACAACAGCTAGAGGGCCACAGGTTGAGTACCCATGGTGTACTGTAGACCTTCTGTGGACAATAACCCAACTAGCTCATTGACATTTGAGCACACTATCCCTAGAGTATGTGTGTTGTATTGGAGTAGGATCTGGTAGGAGTGGGTCTCGGTAGTGTTGGTACTATATGAATTAATAAAGTTACCATACATTTCGTATTGCTCAGTCTGTCTCTTCCTATCTCACTCACTAACATTTGGGCAGATTGCATTTCTAGATAGTTTAATCCACATGATAAAAAGGAGCGCTGTGTTTTCTGAGCCCATATGGAGAAGGATTATTGGGCCCAGGCAGCATCTTTCACATCTCAGAAGTACTTAGTGTGTTCTTGTGCGTGGTGGCTTGTTGGCGGCCGACCAGCTCGTATAATCCAGCTCCATGTGCTTCTTGTAACAGAACAGCGTGACAGGCTCCTAGACAACAAAGCGTGGAGTATCCTTCTATTAAGACATTTCTTCTTAGCCAAGCCTAATGATCGCAGCGGGCAGACCCTCGCCGCGTACCACAACAAATGTCCGCTTAGGGATTTAAACAGAAGGGAGTCCAACGGCAAAGTTTCAGACTGCCGAAACATAAATTATACTATTTACTAGATAAACAGCAACCGCCAGGCAGATAGACCGTGTGTGCGCACAGTGCGCCAGCCACAATAAATTGTTACCTCTAAGGAAAAAGAGTCGTAAACATAAACCACATCCTTCATCGTTCAATTATAATTAAAAACTTGGCATGACAAACAATAGTTAGAGAAATTATAGACTACAGACAGGCTCCCAACCATTCATACAAGGAACTACAAAGAGTAATGCCGCGTACACACGATCATTTTTCGGCATGAAAAAAAATGACATTTTTAAAAAATGTCATTTAAAATGATCGTGTGTGGGGCTTCACATCGTTTTTCCGCTTCTGAAAAAATGTTGTTTTTCGTGTTGTTAAAAATGATCGTGTGTGGGCAAAAACGACGTTTTAAACCCGCGCATGCCCAGAAGCAAGTTATGAGACGGGAGCGCTCGTTCAGGTAAAACTACCATTCATAATGAAGTAAGCACATTCATCACGCTGTAACAGACAAAAAAGCGCGAATCGTATCATTACTAACAAGGAATCAGCTAAAAGCAGCCCAGAGGCGAATATAACTTCCCCTTTAGAGTGCTGTTGTACGTGGTGTATGTCACCGCGCTTTGTTCATCATTTTTCAAAAACGATGGTGTGTGGGCAACATCGTTTTTAATGATGAAGTTGGAAAAACTTAGTTTTTTTCACGATGAAAAATTTCATTTTCTTTCATGCCGAAAAACGACCGTGTGTACGTGGCATCAAAGCTTGTGTTTCCCCAAATAAATTACCCAGTAAATGCCCTGCTGCTGACTGTCTCCAAATATCTCTATCCCTCTGACCCTCTCTCTTCCATAGCAACTAATTTCTCTTCCATAGCCCTCTCTCCCATAGCTGTCCTCTCCTCCATAGCTGTCCTCTTCTCCATAGCTGTCATCCTCTCTCCCATAGATGTCCTCTCTCCCATAGCTGTCCACTCTCCCATAGCTGTCCTCTCTCCCATAGCTGTCCTCTCCTCCATAGCTGTCCTCTCCTCCATAGCTGTCCTCTCTCCCATAGCTGTCCTCTCTCCCATAGCTGTCCTCTCCTCCATAGCTGTCCTCTCTCCCATAGCTGTCCTCTCCTCCATAGCTGTCCTCTCTCCCATAGCTGTCCTCTCTCCCATAGCTGTCCTCTCCTCCATAGCTGTCCTCTCTCCCATAGCTGTCCTCTCCTCCATAGCTGTCCTCTCTCCCATAGCTGTCCTCTCTCCCATAGCTGTCCTCTCTCCCATAGCTGTCCTCTCTCCCATAGCTATTCTCTCTCCCATAGCTGTCCTCTCCTCCATAGCTGTCCTCTCTCCCATAGCTGTCCTCTCCTCATTCCCCTCTCTTCCATCACTGTTCCCCTCTCCTAAAAACCATTCCCCTCTCTTCCATTACTGTTCCCCTCTCTTCCATCACTGTTCCCCTCTCCTAAAAAACATTCCCCTCTTTCATCACGGTTCCCCTCACTTCCAAAGCTGTTCCCTGCTCTTTGATAGCTGTTCCTATCTCTTCTATAATATTCTCTTCCATAACTGTCCCTCTCTCTTCCATAGCCATTCCCCTCTCTTCCATAGTTGTTCACTTCTTTTCCATAGCTGTTACCCTCTCTTCCATAGCTGTTACCCTCTCTTCCATAGCTGTTATCCTCTCTTCCATAGCTGGTACCCTCTCTTCCATAGCTGTTACCCTCTCTTCCATAGCTGTTATCCTCTCTCCCATAGCTGTTATCCTCTCTCCCATAGCTGGTACCCTCTCTTCCATAGCTGTTATCCTCTCTTCCATAGCTGGTACCCTCTCTTCCATAGCTGTTACCCTCTCTTCCATAGCTGTTATCCTCTCTCCCATAGCTGGTACCCTCTCTTCCATAGCTGTTATCCTCTCTCCCATAGCTGGTACCCTCTCTTCCATAGCTGTTATCCTCTCTTCCATAGCTGTTAGCCTCTCTTCCATAGCTGTTCCCCTCTCCTACAAACTGTTCTTCTCTCTTCCTCTCTCTTCCATAGCTGTTCCCCTCTCCTACAAACTGTTCCTCTCTCTTCCATAGCTTTCCCGCTCTCCTACAAACTGTTCCTCTCTATTCCATCACTATTTCTCTCCTTTCCCTAGCTGTTCCCCTCTCCTATCGTTGTTCCCCTCTCCTACAAACTGTCCCTTTCTCTTCCATAGCTGTTCCTTTCCATAGCTGTTCCCCTCTTTGCATTGTTGTTCCCCTTTCCTACAAACTTTTCCCCTCTCTTTCATATCTGTTCCTCTCTCTTCTATAACTTACCCTTCCATAAATGTTTCCCTCCCTTCCATAGCTGTTCCATCCCAAATATTGATTCTGACCTGTTCCCTTTATTCTTTTGGTCCGAAAGCCAATGAGCTTACTAGAATGTTTTTGAATTGTGGGTGAACCCTGGTGCACCTAGACAGAAAAAATAGTGTCTCTGGGTAGTGAACACAGGATTCCAAATCTACAAGGCAACATCACTAGCCATTGGGCCACTCACTGCATTTGTTTGCAGAATCCAATCAGATTCCAGGTGTCCTTTTTCCAGTACAGATTGGAAAATGGGGTGGCTTTATCCAACGTGATATCTTTCTTTTTCAAAATTTTCATAAATCTGTTATGTTACTGGAAGTTGGTGGGAAGTTTCTCTATATATGTTGATTGGTATACCCTGCAACTAAACTGAGCTGTTTAATATTCATCAGTTTATTACATGGATAATTAATGAATCTTGGCAAGCGCTGGGATACAATGTCCATGCTGATACTGCCTACTGGATACATCTGTCATCCTAGCAGGAGAAAGCTAATGATTGCTGCTGCATGTTTTCTACATGTGGCAGGAGGCAGAAGACCAGCCAACAGGTAGAGACAGAGCTGCAGAGGAGTAATCAGAAAAATGTATAACATGGGTCACAAATGATTTGCATGCCATAACAGCTAGGCATGTCTGTGTATTCCCCTGAGATATGAGCTTTGCTAGATGTAACGTGTGGGGGCAGGAATATACATGCTACAAAGAATCATGTGGTAGTTAGAGTTTTCTGAGATAATATAGATAGAGACTATGGCCCGGATTCACAAAGCACTTGAGATACGCCGCGTAAGTGCAAATATGCGCCGTCGTATCTTCCATCACTGTTCCCCTCTCCTAAAAAACATTCCCCTCTTTCATCACGGTTCCCCTCACTTCCAAACCTGTTCCCTGCTCTTTGATAGCTATTCCTATCTCTTCTATAATATTCTCTTCCATAACTGTCCCTCTCTCTTCCATAGCCATTCCCCTCTCTTCCATAGTTGTTCACTTCTTTTCCATAGCTGTTACCCTCTCTTCCATAGCTGTTACCCTCTCTTCCATAGCTGTTATCCTCTCTCCCATAGCTGGTACCCTCTCTTCCATAGCTGTTATCCTCTCTTCCATAGCTGGTACCCTCTCTTCCATAGCTGTTACCCTCTCTTCCATAGCTGTTATCCTCTCTCCCATAGCTGGTACCCTCTCTTCCATAGCTGTTATCCTCTCTTCCATAGCTGGTACCCTCTCTTCCATAGCTGGTACCCTCTCTTCCATAGCTGTTACCCTCTCTTCCATAGCTGTTACCCTCTGTTTTCTACATTCGACGCATGCGAGGGATGGCGGGCGCTCGGACTTGTACGGTAGGTCTGTACAGACAACCGAACATGTCCGAGCGGGCAGGATTCCAGCGGACTGTTTTAAAAAAAGTCCAGGAATATTTGCCCGCTGGGAAAAGGCCTGGCGGGCTAATGTTTGCTGAAATCCTGCACGCTCGGGCCTACACACGACCGAACATGTATGCTGAAACTGGCCCGCGGACCAGTTTCAGCAGACATGTTTGGTCGTGTGTACGGGGCCAAAGAGTTAAACACAAAAGGAACAAGGGTCTTTTCACATGGGCAGATCCCGTGATGATCCGCCCCATAAACATCCGCTTGCTCAGCGGGGATCGCTACATTGGTCCCTGCTGAGCCAACGGATGACAGGGCGTTCTGTCGGATCGCCGCTCTCCCCTATGGGGGGGATCGGGTGAACACGGACCATCAGATGGGCATACACACGGTCGGAATTTCCGACGGAAAAATGTCAGTCAGACTTGGAAATTTCGATGGTGTGTACGAGGCATAACACTCACAATGCACTTATACCCAAAAGCCATGTGATCGTTGCCTAGGTTCAGGTAACAGTCGAGCTCCAGAGTTCTTTTTTTTTTTTTTTTTTCATTTGTGTCTAGTAAGTTTCTTTTATACCCAAAGTAATAACTAGATTTGGTAAAGATGTCCTTTTAATTCCTGTGATTCTTTTATCTTCATATTAGATCGACTTCATATAAACCATTGTCAAGTTCAATTTAATTGTGGTGCTCATTCCGTAGCCTCATTTAATAATGCATGAAATAGCTAATCTCCCCGTGCTTGTAGTCTCGCCTGTCTTGTTTGAGGAAAGCCTGTTAGTTATCAAGCGGCTCGCGGGAGACGCGGCCTGTGGTGAAGCCCTATTCGCCGATGACAGAAGGGCGCAGTGCTGTTAAGTTGTCTCGACGCATCCCGTCAAATAAAACATAAATTAGCTCTGTAGTCTACTGACTATATTTGTACAGACTTAAGGAATAAGAAATTACCGGAAGAAATACGATCATATGTGATAGAAGGCAAGGACGATGGCTACTGCCACCTAGATTGAATTAGCATAGTTGGACCACAGCAGATGCTTCATATTAATGGTATATATAATCTCAGCGCCAGTCCCTATTAACAAGCGATCAGATAATTGGCCCTTCAGCATGGCGTGACCAAAAATCTAATTCATCCATTAAAATAGTTTATCACTGTTAACATCTCACAGATCTCCTTGGGTAACTTTAAAACGTATCTAAAAACCCAAGAACAAAAAATGTAATACATTGGCCCGGATTCACAGACATCGGCGCATATTTATGCCGCCGTAGCATATCTTTTTTACGCTACGCCGACGCAGCGCAGAGAGGCAAGCACCGAATTCACAAAGCACTTGCTCTCAAATCTGCGCTGGGTTTCCAAGGCGTAAGTCGGCGTAAGTGGAAGTAGGAGTTAGCCATGCAAATGAGGCGTGACCCCATGCAAATGAAGGGCCGAGTGCCAGACAGATACGTATAACGAACGGCGCATGCGCCATCCCGTGGACGCATCCCAGTGCGCATGCTTACAATCACGTCGGAACAACTGCCTAAGATACGCCGGATCACTGCCTACGGCGTGAACGTAACCTACGCCTAGTCATATTCACGTCCAACGTAAACTACGTAAAATACGATGGCTTGTGTTTCCTGGTGCAGATCTTTCCATGTAAGCTGCTGAGTTACACCTCCTTTATGGGGCTTAACTTTACGCCGTACGTACAACTTATGCGCACCAGTCGTAGCCTGCGTCGGGCGCAAATATGCACTCACTCTACGCCGGCGTAGGCAAGTTACGTCGGTGGAATGAAGCCTGTTCTTAGGCGTATCTTAGTTTGTAGGCACGGCGCACAGATGCGCCGGCGCATATTTGCACTTACGCAGCCTATCTCGAGATACGCCGGCGCAAGTGCTTTGTGAATCCGGGCCATTGTGCCAAGAAAGGCAGATTTTGCAACTGAAGTGAAAAAAATTCAAACTTATACGTCTATATCACAACAAATAACACAATAAACACCCAATAAATAAACAGTTCCAATATTAAGTCCAACATGATAGTGATTTACTCCATTGTTGAAATTATGTAGAAGCTTCTACCTTTCCAGCGTGCACAGAAGTGCTTATTAAAAGCTTACCAGAATACCATGACCCTCTGTATACGAGTCTCCAAGCTGCTCTGCTCCTCAGCAGTACCCGAGGCAGCCGGGAGAATCCACTCCCAGGTAAGTATTACAGGTGTGCATGTTTAACCACTTCAATACCAGACACTTAGGGGGTAATCCACAAAGATCCTGCGTAACTTAATTTTTTCCATTTAAGTTACACTGCCTTAAAATTTCTGCCCGATCCACAAAGCACTTACCTAAAAATTTTGGGCTGTGTAACTTAAATTCCGCCGGCGCAAGGCGTTCCTATTTTCATGGGGGCGATTTCCATTTAAATTAGGCGCGCTCCCGCGCCGGCCATACTGCGCATGCTCGTGACGTCATTTTCCCGACGTGCATAGCGCGAAATTACGTTACGCCGAGCTTTGTGGATTGCGACGGGTCAATAAAGTTGCGTCGGGAAAAAAAAAAGATACGGCGCGAAAAAAAAAATTAAAAATTAAAAAAACGCGTCGCTGTATAGAAAGGTCTGTTTTTACAAGGTGTAAACAGTTTACACCTTGTAAAAGCAGCCCTAATTTTGCGTTTGCAAACTAAAACTTACGGAGAAAAAACAAAGCTGAAAAGCTTTGTGGATCTCCGTAAGTGCTAATTTGCATACCCGAGGCGGCATTTCGACACAAAATGCCCCCAGCGGCGGATGCGGTACTGTATCCTAAGATCCGGCAGTGTAAGTCCCTTACACATGCCGGATCTTCTGCCTAACTATGGAAAACTGATTCTGTGGATCAGTTCCATAGTTAGGAACAGGGATACGACGGCGTAACAGCAGTTACGTATTACACCTTCCTGCCCAGGCCAATTTTCAGCTTTCAATTTTCAGCGCTGTCGCAATTCGAATGACAATTGCACAATCATGCTACACTGAACCCAAACAAATGTTTTATAATTTTGTTCCCACAAATAGAGTTTTCTTTTGGAGGTATTTGATAACCTCTGCGATTTGCGCCGGGCGCAACTTCGTTTTTGAATCGGCGTATCTGCCTCATTTGCATATGTGCATATGGCGTATCTAGTTTTGTGGGCACGGCGCACAGATACGACGATGCATAGTTACACTTACGCGGCGTATCTCGAGATACGTCGGCGTAAGTGCTTTGTGAATCCGGGCCATAATATCTATATGCATTTATTTCAGTTGTAGTGTTTATATAGTACAAGAATGTGTATAGAACTTCACCGTGCATAGAGCCATTCAGATCTCATTCTACATTTATTTAAAATGAAGATATTATTTCCGTAGGATGACCCCCCCCCCCCCCTCAACTTAGAACTGTACACGTGTCTTCGGCTATAGTGTAGGCCATTGAGTTAATGAAGGTATAGCGTGCAGTACCTGAATGTATAAACATTGCGTCCTTTTACTGCTTCCGTACAAATCATTTACCAGCCCGTTATAAGAATGGGCTGTCGTCTGTTGTCTGCGGGGGTGTTCAGCTATTTTGGCCTCCGAGCAATTAACGTGATTACACTGCCAATGAAGAATTATGTCAAACTAAAATTGAATTTGCCGGAGTCACGCATGAAATTACGTACGACTCCCTCTTCAAATGAAAACAATATGCTACGCTGATGGATTGCAATTCTTTACAAAGGTGTTTTCTAGAATCAGTAGGGTCATTGCGAGGTCTACCGCAAGAATGGACTTCCTGTTCTCAAATACGACAACCTTTCTTGGCTTAATGCATACGTATATTGTGTATCTAGCCAATATGTTTGTTTTTAGTCTTATGTCTTGTACACACGGCAGGACTTTCCGAGAAAAAAAGTCAGACTGGATTTTTTTTCTCTGAAAGTCCGACTGTGTGTAACCTCCATCAGACTTTTTTTGTTGGAAGTCCGACGGACCTTAGATAGAGAACCTGTTCTTTTTCTTTCTGTCGGACTTCTGACAGACTCACGGCGGATATTTGCACGGGCAAAAGTCCAAATGTGTGTACGAGGCATTAGATGTATGAAGTATGGAAGGGTGGGAACCCTGGGGTGTTTTTTTTTTGGGGGGGGGGGTACCTGTGTGCCCTCGAGAAATAAAAAAAAACTCATATGTATCCCAATTATATATGTTATTACTAGACAAAACTTTTATCATTAGCCTTGGCATCCCTGTTTTTTTTTTTTTTTTTTTGAGGGTAGGAGTAGGACTGTGTCCAATTGGGAAGGTTTTTCTTCCTTCCTTCAATTCCTATGTTGGAGACACAAAAGTAAGTAAGAGGAAATTTGCCCTTGATCAGTGGTTACCGGAATAGGCGTCCCCTGCTTCTGTTCTGTTCTTGTGAGACTTATACAATTTTGGATATTTCATTAATTTTTTTCCCCTTGTGATGGATACAGCAATACAAAAACCAATGTGTTCTAATTATCCCATACTCTTTCACTAGTCAAAACATTTTTGTTGCTTTTGATACATTTTTATGGTGTACCTAAAGTTTTTTCAGGTTTGGATAGAGTAGGGAAGGGACTAGAACCCGCATCAGGCTTTATTGCTGTCTGTTTTGCCATTGGGAAGATTCACCCCTCTTTTTGTCCTGGTAAAAACCTGGTTGCTGAAAGCAAAGAACAATCCAAACTTTTGAGTTGTCAATAGAACTGGAATAGAGTGAAAAATGTCCAGGGGTTACAACTATCTAAGAGGGGATTTTCCTTATTTTTGGAGAGATTTGTTCTTACTTCCTGTTATGTCTATGGGACAGGAAATTAAAGGGGTTGTAAACTGTAACGGAATAGCCTGTGACACCCAGAGACTTTAAAAGGATGGGGGTACTCCTGTGCCAGCGTCACTAATGACTCTTGGGTCTAGGGTCACCCTGTGCCCCTTTTGGGCATAGGGTGACTGAGAAATATCAATTATAAATTACATGATATGGGACATTACTGATAATTCATGTATTGCAGGAGATCTGGACATATTACAGGTGATTTCATTCTGACCCCCAACCAGTCAATAAGAGTGTCTCCTTCAATGCCAATTCTGTTTTGTGTGAAAAGTCTATTAATGATAGAGGTGTTGTGAGTTAGCAGTCTAAAGGTCAGATGTCTCCTTTCAGGGGTAGGGAATTAGCATGTCAATTATGTTTAGTAAAGGAATGTGTATTATGCAGGTGAATCACTTATTGTCGGAGACGGAACGTCTGGGGGATATTCGGCTCCTCTGAATGTCATTGTCTAGAGGAATGTGATTAAAGCCCCATTGTGTGATGTGTGGGTGGAGAGTTTATTTGTTCCTTTGATTACTGTAAACATGCCTGTACTGTATATAAGAAAGCTAAGATACCATTAAAAGCATTCATACATTTTGAAATCAGAGAACAGAGCTGTGCGTGTCTCGTTCATTCTGGAAAATGGGATGGATCGTGTCTGCTGGCTTGACGGACTGTCGGATAAGCAGTCGTGGTTGATGGAATGGTAATATCGTAAACGGTGGTGACCGTTACATAAACCTTTGTGTTTTTTCATCTTAATGCATCCTTTGCATTAAGGTGAAAAAACACCTTGTGGTGTCCGACCCCCCAGCCCCCCCGTTTTACTTACCTGAGCCCCAAAATTTCCCTGGGCGCGACCCCGCGTCGCTCTCTCGACGGCTTCTCGGCTCTACATTGGATAGATTGATAGAAGCCCAGCCATTGGCTCCCGCTTCTGTCAATCAAGTCCAATGACGCGACCGCCGGGGGGGGGGGGCGTAGCCGAGTCATATGCTTGGCAGCTATTGACGCAGAGTTTATGACACGGGAGCGTGCCCACAAAGTAACCCCCCTATGGGAGAGAGCTTCCCAGAGGGGGTTATCCATTGCGGGGTGGAGCCGCCAGAGCCGCCGTGGGACCCCAGAAGAGGATGATCAGGACCACTCTGTGCAAAACAAGCTGCACAGTGGAGGTATGTATGATATGTTTGTTATTTAAAAAAAATAAAAAAGGAACCACTTTAAGGTAATTCTCTCCAATAGAACACAGATTAAAAAAAAATCTGGAGATCATTTTCTCTTTAGAAATGTTTAATTCACAAGCACAAATGCTTCAATGGAGAGACGGTATGGCATGAAATGGGCATTTAGCTGTTGAAAGCCTTTGTTTCTCATGAATAATTTTTAATATTTAATCGTCTTCCCTCTCATATTATGTCACCTATTTAATGCCAGCTGTAGTCTTAGGAGTTATAATCCTGTGATAATCTTGGTGACATTTGGTGTGGAGGAACCACATAGAGCCCTGACCTCAAGCCTACCGAACACTTTGGAAACACTGATTGGAATCCGGGTCTTCTCATCCAACACCAATGTTCCTTTGGCTCAGTGGGCAAAATCATCTGTATATATTGTGATCCACACTCCAAAATCTTAAGGAAAGTCTTGACAGAAGACTGTTCTAGCTGCATAGTGGATGCCCACTCCATATTACCACCCATGGTTTTGGTACTTGATGCCCTACAAGTTTATATTGGTGTGTTGGTCAGTTGTCCACAACATGTTGTTCACATAATGTGGGGAATCTTTGACAACATAAAAAAGGATTAGCGAGCATAAAGGCTTGATGACACAATGGCATGGCAACCATAATGCCTTTGGTTTACCAAAAGTACTCTTGTGCCAGTCAGTTTGTATTTCCGATCACTGGAACAATTCCAGACCAGGCCAGGTACAAGTCTGATTCTAATGTAATACAGGCATACCCCGCTTTAAGTACACTCACTTTACATACACTCGCGAGTAAGGACATACCCACGAGTGCATGTAAAGTGTATTACAAGTACTGTACAGACATTTTGCAGCCACAGTAGAAGGAGCTAAAGCTCCGAGAGCATAGCCCGTCTTGTTCCAGTGTGCCCCTGACACCCCCAATACAGACCCTGACACCTAAACTACAGCTCCTGACACCCCCACTATAGCCCCTGACCCCCTACTACACCTTAGAAGTGAAAAAATATATTGTTTCACTTTAAGTACATTTTCGTTTTACATACATGCTCTGGTCCCATTGTGTACTTAAAAGTGGGGTATGCCTGTATTGTACTCTACAGAGAGACCTTGCAGCATGGGCGAGTCCTCGATAGGCACCAATAATGGCTTAAGCACAGCTGGCTCCTAACTGACACAATTTATTCATGAAATTCCATGCTACCCCGAGATCAAATGATGTTATCTTTGCCGGCTGCTTCTTAACTGTAGTTACATAATAGTGTGCGAATCACGAGCGCAATCTTTTCCAGCTGTGTGATCACAAAACAAACTCTGCACTGCGAGCCGGGAGGATTACACAGGAGAAAAGATCGGGATTGAGGGACACGGCTGGGTGGAGGCTTACAGTTTAAAGAGCACCTGTCACTGTTGACCTATGCTCTTCAGATTGGCACTTCTGCAGCTTATAGTTTAAAGAGAACGTGTCATTGCTGGCGTACCCTCTTCAGACTGGCACTGCTGCAGCTTACAGTTTAAAGAGAACGTGTCACTGCTGGCATACCCTTTTCAGACTGGCACTGCTGCAGCTTACAGTTTAAAGAGAACGTGTCACTGCTGGCGTATCCTTTTCAGACTGGCACTGCTGCAGCTTACAGTTTATAGAGATCGTGTCACTGCTGGCGTACCCTCTTCAGACTGGCACTGCTGCAGTTTAAAGAGAACCTGTCACTGCTGGCGTACCCTCTTCAGACTGGCACTTCTGCAGCTTACAGTTTAAAGAGAACGTGTCACTGCTGGCGTACCCTCTTCAGACTGGCACTTCTGCAGCTTACAGTTTAAAGAGAACGTGTCATTGCTGGCATACCGTCTTCAGACTGGCACTGCTGCAGATTACACTTTAAAGAGAACGTGTCGCTGCTGGCATACCCTCTTCAGACTGGCACTGCTGCAGCTTACAGTTTAAAGAGAACGTGTCACTGCTGGCGTACCCTCTTCAGACTGGCACTTCTGCAGCTTACAGTTTAAAGAGAACGTGTCGCTGCTGGCATACCCTCTTCAGACTGGCACTGCTGCAGCTTACAGTTTAAACAGACAGTACCTGTCACCTTTGACTTAAATTATTGATCAGACAGTTTAATGTAGGTTGTAAAATTGTCCAATTGTACTCTTCAGTCTCCAAATTTCCGTGGCAACTCAAAGATAACAGGAAACATGTACAGAGAGAATTAAGTAGGCACTCGATGCTGACTAGCCCTTTCCATTCGTTTTTTAGAGACATTTTAGTAGTCAAAAGTCCGGGTCCCCATTGACTTCAATGGGGTTCGTGTTCGTGGTCAAGTTCGGGTCCCGAACCCGGACTTTTTTCCAAAGTTCGGCCGAACCCGTCAAACCCGTACATCCAGGTGTCCGCTTAACTCTACTTATATGTCTTGGACACAGTGACATATTTTGTACTTAGTTCCTGACCCTAGAGAGATTTAGGTGTCCTACACAAGGCATTTTAATGAAATGGGTGGGCATCCCTATATCTTAAAATTACCACCAGACCCCTCCCCCCCCCACCCCCTCAAAGTTTCCAGATTTCTGAGTGCATAGTTTGGTATGCTTTGCATAAGTCCCACTCCACATTGCTATAATTGTTGTAATGGGACTCCTTTTATGACTATGTTGGAGGAGATTGAGAGGGAGAGTCCCGCTGCACTATTTTCAGGATGGGACTGTTGGTCTAGTGTTGGGCCCAGGGCAACTAACCTATGTTTTATGGTTCAGGTGCCTTTGGTTTCCACCTACCTATGTGCATTCTAGATCCCCCCTATTACACTCCATAATATAAAATAAAAAAAAAATTCAACTCCCCATAATGAGCATAGCAAATATGTAGACCTGAGTTTCCAAGAAGCTCTCAGGTTGTTTAATACCACAGCTTCCACTAAAAATGTAAATGTCTGTGTTTGGTGGACTGACCCTTTAAGTCTACATCACCTGACATCATGCATTTTTATGGACTATTTGTATTCCTACTATCCTCCCTGAAAAATGTCTAGAAACATACATTAGTGAAAAATGTTTTCCGGTAGGGACAGGTGCCCTCTGGATGTCACTTTTCAAATGTCACTTGATCTTTTGCTCCTGTAATAGATACCCACAAACATTGGGTTCTCCGTTTTTCCTGCAGTGCTGGCATTTGTAGCCATCAGAAAAAATCATCACGTAGCGCATGCAGTTTATCCAGAATGTATTACCGAGAAGTAGATGCCATTTATGGAAAGAGAGGAGGGAGGGAGGACTGCTACATGGAAAGGCACAATATGCTTTTAAAATCAGAAGCTACTGAAATCACTGCATGCAGCTAAATACAGGTGTCCATACATACACTATATTGTCGAAAGTATTGGGACGCCTGACTTTACACGCACATGAACTTTAATGGGATCCCAGTCTTAGTCTGTAGGGTTCAATATTGAGTTGCTTACCCTTTGCAGCTACAACCGCTTCAACTCTTCTGGGAAGACTGTCCACAAGGTTTAGGAGTGTCTATGGGAATGTTTGACCTTTCTTCCAGAAGCACATTTGTGAGGTCATGCACTGATGTTGGTGCCTGGTGCCAAGACTGTCCATAATTTAAAAGGGTGCCTTGACTGAAAAAAGGTTGAGAGACACTGCTATAAAGAGAAGTGTCCTCAGCTTAAATTGGCACTCAAGCATTTTGAAGTATACCACTCCCCATTGTTCTCCTTCTGTTCAATTTCTACAGCATTATAATCTCAAAAAGACACCCCCTAGACTGTTTTCTGCAGCAGAGTGAGTGAACTGCTTGCTGAGTGCCTGGCTGTCTCCACACTAAATAGGAAAGAACTTGGGCAAATCCAGGTGAAAACATCTGAACTGCACATTAACGGAGCTCCACCGCCCCTGACCCTTGTTAATTATCTATATTACCTTCTCCATGATGTCATAAAGACTGATAACACAGCTCAAGTAACAGTAGAAAAGTGAAAGCTTCCAAAGCCTTATGAGAGTCAACGTTGTCATGATTAAAATGACTCTGTGCTTTAAGCGGCTTCACTTTGTTCCATGATGTACTCCAAGAAAAGGATTTGACAGCAGAAATTTACATAATGCCACAGGTCGACGTCATTTGTGATGAAACGGCGTAGGGAGGAGCGGCATGCTGACGTCACCACGAATAACGCAAGGTCCCGGAAGGGCTGTAATCGAGAGCCGGCAGGCTCGGATGTTTTTATGACACGCTAACATATCTACTACATTTTGTAAGTGTCATTTTGCTTTTATTTATTAAATAATTTTAATTGAATTACGCTATGGGAGCTTTCTTTCATTACTACATGGGGAACTATTAACTGTGGAATGTACCGAGGACGCCTCTAGCAGAGAAGCTGGGATACCTTGCTGACAAGCACAGAGACCCGGGCTGGGGTACAAGCCATAGGCAATTTTGATCTCCTTAAAAAGGGATCAATATAGCTGGTAAGCGGCAGTAGTTTCTCAGGTGGATGATCCTTTTTTTCTATCTCATCTGATCACTATTCCTTGGGTGTTTTTTTTGTTTGAAGTCACCAAGTACAACGTGAGCTGAGGATTTCTTTTCATGAATTG
Source organism: Rana temporaria (assembly GCF_905171775.1). Taxonomy (NCBI): domain Eukaryota; kingdom Metazoa; phylum Chordata; class Amphibia; order Anura; family Ranidae; genus Rana; species Rana temporaria. The sequence continues at coordinate 25,155,634 of NC_053500.1, read as the reverse complement.
ACATCTGGAGTACTGCGGGATTGTGGAATTATTTAGTCTTGATGTGGACTTTCGTTGGTCATATGGTTTAAATGATAAGGTGACATTCTGTATGAACATGAGAGTTTAGTACAGGACTCGCATGCCATTCGAGAAAAATAATTCAGTACATTTTTTCATCTTCTTTGGTTGATTGGGAGTATGAGAAACTCCTATCAATGTTGATGCATAAGCTTTATCATCATATTTATCTGTTGATGTATGGTACATGTCCATATATGTCACCACACTCACTTATTATTTTGCGCAGCTTACCTTTTTGATCACTTTAACAAAAACCCACCAGCAGTAATACTCACCTTGCCTTTGCTCCATGTAACATGGACCTTTTACAGGGCTGAGGTCCCTCTACCTGCCTCATGTGATCTCTTAATCACCAAGCACCGCCGATGGAAACCCCCTGCGTTTCTCTCATTAGAAGTCTCTTTAAAAGTGTCTCTGTCACTATCAAAAGCTTTGCCTGTGAAGAAGGCAATGTATACTCTCCTCTCCTGCTGCCTGCGCTGCTGCACGCCACTAAAGAGTGATTGCTGCCTAGGGCCTCATGCACATGTAGCACCCTGGTGTTTAGCTAGGGTGGCGTGGCTATTAAATGTATCTGCCAAGTAATAGTTGCATCAGGCTAATTGTGAGGAAGTCAATTGATTTCACCCTAACTCTGAAATTGCTGCACTTCTCTCATCTGTCGTTAGGTGGCCAGGTACCTTGTGACAATGGACAAGACAAGGGCATTGGAAGGACAGACTAGGAATGAGTGGTCAGTTCTCTAGCTGTGCCGGGAGCCCAGCCTGCCCTCCTCCAATGATCAGATCTGTCCTGACACGCCCCCCATTGGGAAGCTCAGTGTGCTGCTGCATCTCCTCCCCCAGCTCTTATACAGCCGAGAACAGAGGGAATGGGAAGGGGAAAAAAATTATTTATAATGTTTTTTATATTTATACACAAATGTTTTGCTTTTCATTTCTAATTTAGGCTGAATAGGTTGCTTTACAAGGGGATCGATTACAATCACTTTAAGTTTCACAGCAGAGCCCCTTTAAATGGTAGTAAAGAGATCACATGTAGAAATAATTGTAACCTCAGAAAAGGTAGTCTCACCCTTAGAATCAAGATAGAATCAGGGTCCTGATGCACTCTATAAAAAAAATGCCGCCCTTTATACCTGCTGAGAGGGTGCAATTACTCTTGAATCCATTCCATCAAAGTGATTATCACACTGATCAAATACAGTTTGTCTATTGTTGTCCGTGTATTTAATCCTGTAATTATTCTCTCATCAATAAATAATTAGAGAAGAGAAAAAGAATGAAATCTATAACATAGACAGAACATAACTAAGACCTGTAGAAATGTCCGTATTTTCCTGCAGAATAACACAGTGAGTTTTTCTCCCGGTAATAAAGATGGTGAATCCTCGCACTGCACGGCATCCAATCAATACGCCTCTGCTCTGTATCACTATCATCAAGTTGTCAAGCAGCAGCCAGAGGACAATTATTAGGTGAGCCAAGATAGCGAACACACTCAGGGAATGGATACCATGAACAGGGCCGCCATCAGGGGGGTACAGGCAGTACACCTGTAAGGGGCCCAGAGGTCCCCAGGGGCCCGGATGGCAACCCCCTTTAAAAAAAAAATATATATATTTTTTTTGTAGGGGTCCAGAGGTTCCCAGAGGCCCGGAGGCCCACAGGGCCCCCGATGGCAACCCCCCTTTTTTTTATTTTATTTTTATATATTTTTTTATATATATATATATATATATTATTATTATTATTATTATTATTAAAGGGACCAGAGGTCCCCGGATGGCAACCCCCCTTTTTTTTATATATATATTTTTTATATATATATATATATATATATATATAAAATATTTTTTTTTATTAAAGGGCTTTTTCTTTTTATTAAAGGGTCCAGAGGTCCCCAGGGCCCCGGATGGCTACCCCCTTTTTTTATATATATTATTCTCTCTTTTTTTTGTAAGCCCCCCCGCTTCTTAATTTCAGGCGGCAGGACCCCCCCGCCGGTTCTCTGCTCCAGGAGGGCCCATGCCTGAAGCTGTGTAAGGGGCCCTATAATTCCTGATGGCGGCCCTGCCCATGAATACTAGCCCTCAGGGGTGAGGCTAAATTCTTTCATATATACCATATACCGTATGTCAGAAAGAGCGGAGTTCACCTTGGATGAAAACAGCATGCCCACCTTCATTCTGGGACAATACAATGTCCCGGAATAAAATAAAGGACACAGCCACCCCCTACTAACTAATAACTACATTTCTGGAACTGGTTGCTAGGGCCGGCGCTGCCTGGTATCTTGCAACCAGTGACAATTTACTCTCAGACAGTGAGGCTGGGAGCGAGGCCTGTGCCTAGTGCTGCACTGCTGTCCCCACCGACCTCGACACTTCCTCCTTCTCCAGCACCCAGCGGCAAGCAGCAGGGACTGGTGTGATCTTCACTCTCCAGATAGTGATGCCTCTCCTTTCCTTCTACACACGTGGCTCATGCAGAGGGAGTGACAGCAGCACTGCATCTGGTGGCAAGTGGCACATTCACCTGACAAATAACCTGCCGCCAAATTCCCCATCAACCCCGAGACTACATTTCCCCCCGCCCCCCTCATCTTTTTTAGGGGGGGGGAGGTGATTTCCAAAATAGCAGTTTGGAAATGTGGTCATCCTAATGCCAACATGGTCACCAGATCCAGAGAGACAGGGAGCTAAAGTTATATACAAACTATATACAAACTAGACTTTTCTTCTAAAAGCTTGGCCCTACCCCTCCTGTCTGTGGAGTCTTACTGTTGGTCACAGAGGCTGTCCATCACATTGGATAACCAATTGAAAGGTTTGGCTAGAGGAAAGGTGCAGGGCAAGGATCAATAATTACAGGGGTATTTTTTTTTATAACTAGTAATGGCGGGAGGGGAAAGAATTATCTCTCCAGGTGGGTATGTGGAAATGAAACTCTCCTTGGGATTGAAGCAGCAGGTGCAGGCTAAGCATATAGCAATTAAGTAAGGGAAAGTTCTGGATAGCCACTGTAGAGTACAGGACAGAAAAGTTGACGCGTTTCACACTTTCAACAGTGCTTAATCATAGCTATGATTAAGCACTGTTGAAAGTGTGAAATGCGTCAGTTTCTGTCCTGTACTCTGCTGTGGCTTGTACTTTTAAAATCTTTTTATAATAAAGGCATTTTTTTGAGTGTGGCTGTTCAGTACTTTCCCTTACTTAGTTAATGGCGGCAATCAACGACTTATAGCGGGACTGCAATATTGCGCCGGACAAATCGGACGCTAAGTGATACTTTTGGCACTTTGTGAGACATAGCATACCTTCCAACTTTTTGAGATGGGAATGAGGGGCACCTATTAGCAAACATATGTAGGCATAGGAGAAGAATAATTATACAAAACCCTGTGCTTTATTTTTTTAACAACTGCTATTCCATACTGGCTTTTGATATTTACAAATGCAGAAATTGAGAAACTGGATGAAAGGTTTAGCACTGGATAACACGTTCTGAAAGATAAATCGTGCATTTTATATGCACCTATATAGATCAGACAAAAACGAGGAATAGATGAGATGGAAAGAGGGACAGAGAGAGATTGTTCCAAATCAGGGACAGTTTGGAGCTATGGGAACCAGTGACCCTAATACAGTGATCAGTGCTAAAAAATATGCACTGTCACTGTACTAATGACACTGGCTGGGAAGGGGTTAAGATCTAGGGGCAATCAGAGGGTTAAATGTGTGGATCTAACAAATGTTTTCTAAATGTAGGGGGGTACTTTTACTAAGGGAAGGCATAGATCCCTGTCTCTGCTTTGCAGGAACACAGGATCAATGTCTTCTATACTGACAGAACGGCGATCTGCCTTGTTTACATAGGCAGACTGCCTTTCTGCCTGAGTACAGAACGATCGGCAGGTACCAGCGGACATTAAGTACGTCGGACCAGCTGATTGGCTCCTATGCTCAGAAATGCAGGATCATGTATATATATTCTGACAGGAAGTCAGGTAAATCTGGGGGTGTTGTCACAGATGGGAGATACATTTCTGCCTTGTTTAGAAAATTCACCAATTACTATCGGGTGTCGGCTGCAGAAGTAGCCAGAAAAGTTTAAGGACGTTGGATAGCTTCAGCTGTTCAGAATGAGGAAATTAACGCCTCTATAAATTGGCCAGAGGATTACTACTCAATGCTGCATCCTGAGGCTTGTTGAGTTAAGGAGAGCAGTGAGCTGAGGAAGACTTCTGAAGGTGAAGTGGTTGTTGATATCTTTGCTGTGTGATAAGAAAATCAAAAAGACTATTGTTTTCTGCTGGAAGACCAGCAGTGTCTGCCCAGCAGTAGGCTGTGCCAGACTCCATAGGTAGGTTCCTGTGTTGTGAAGGTAGACGGCCCAAGTGGCCAGGGTTTATTTTATGTTTTATTTTGTTTATGCTGTTTTGATGCAATATGGAAGAATAAACCATAACCCTTGTTTTTCAACCACCCACGGCTGCCTCTCTGTATAATTCAGTGTGTAGTGAACCCACTCAGGAGGTCACACACCCCGCTACCGAGCTAACCCTTTACAATATATATATATACATGATCCTGCACAACACGTCTGCTCTGTAGCAGTATATCTGCTATGGGGCAGTCGGTGACTGGTTAAGTTCATCAGAATTATGATAACACATAGGCAGCAGGCACTCTATCATGGCTCTGGCTGTTCTGCCACATAACATGGCTGTCGGGTGCAGATTTTGTTTCTGTCACCGCCGCCACCCACCACACAGCCTCTCAAGTCTCACACTCCGGGCTCCGGCTACTACTTGGTGGGGAGCAGAGCTGAGCGGAGGAAGATCACTCCGCCGGGGAAGGCAAGGCTGCTGGCCCGGACTTGAGCCAAGGCAAAAGAACATGGGAGCGGGAGCGGAATGGGCATGCAGAAATAGTCCCTCCGCTCCGACGAGCACATGTTCATCAGAAAGGGGCACAGATAATGGAAAAAATACAACCCTCCTAAGCTAGTAGGAGCAGCGAAACAGAGGTGTGTAATTCAGATTTTTTTTTTCATTCTTTGAAATTGCCCCAGCCCCTGTTCAAATCCAATTTGGGGACAAAAACGGGGACAGACTTGGTCCAGGGATAGTGTCCTCTGTCCAGGGCTATGCCCAGGAACGTCTGGTCACCCTACCCTAAACAGATGGAACAATGGCTACGTCGGTGCCATGCAGTAGAATCCTGGAGCATTGCAGTGATTGAGGCATTGGGCAATTGTCTGAGATTATTCGCTACTAGCAAGCGATTGAAATCACCCATGCCTTTCGTTAATTGAAAATTTTAAAATTAAATTGTGAATGCAGTGAATGGGAATACGACTTAAAATTTTTAACGATTGGACAAGTTTGGTCTTTTTCTATATACCGGTTAGACCTAAAACACCTTGACCCGGATTCAAAGAGATCGGCGCATCTTTAGATAGGCGTAGCGCATCTCATATGCGCTACATCAACGTAACATTGAGAGGCAAGCTGAGTATCACAAAGCACTTGCTCCCATATTTACGCCGGCGAAACGTAAATGGGCCGGCGTAAGCCCGCGTAATTCAAAGTAGTAAGCAGTGGGCGTGTTGTATTATAATGAAGCGCGACCCCATGTAAATGCATGGCCGAACGAACGGCGCATGCGCGTGCATGCTCAGAATCACTTCAAATTTACTCCCTAAGATACGCCTGGTCTATTCATGCGACGTGAACGTAACCTACGCCCAGCCCCATTCACGTACGACTTACGTAAACAACGTAAAATACGACGCTGTTCCCGCGCCCATACCTTAACATGACTTACAACTGCTTTATGAGGGGTAAGCTTACGCCGGACGTACGCCTTACGTAAACGGCGTAGCTTACTGTGACAGGCGCAAGTACGTTTGTGAATCGGCGTATCTAGCTCATTTACATATTCGACGCGTAAATCAACGGAAGCGCCCCCTAGCGGCCAGCGTAAATATGCACCCAAGATACGACGGCGTAGGAGACTTTGGTTGGTCGTATCTTGCCAAAATTCAGGCGTATCTGCTTTCCTGAATAAGCGTATAGATACAACGGCGCACATTTTGACTTACGACGGCGTATCTGGAGATACGTCGTCGTAAGTCCTTTCTGAATCCGGGCCCTTGTTCTGAAAACCAATTCCATAGCCAATAAAGTGTTTTTTTTTTTTCATATACAGGTTAGATTAAGCGCAGCTTATTTTGAAAAGCATTTCTCCAGCTGGTGAAGCAGCTAAGTGTTTTCTTATCTACAGATAAACTCTGCGCCTCTAGTGTATGAAGAGACATCCAGGAATTTGCTTGTAATGTGGCTACTTGTGAACCATATCAAATAAGTTTCTGGTCTGGCTGTACGCCCAGGAATGAACACTGCTTCATTCAGCCTGGCCGACGCAGAGAAGTTCGAGTCTCTCTTTTTATCTCTTATGGTCCGTCACTAACAGGCTCCAGGGAACATTTTTAAAACTCACACATGCTGAAAACGAGACAGTTCTCTGCTTTATTTATAATGTTCACGCTTTCGCTATTTCATAAAATAATAAAAATCGTTATATGTCACAACAAGAAACAATTTAGAAAATACAATATATAGTTTGGAAGAAAAACTGCCCTTATGGGGTTTGTCAATAGGGGTGGAAAATTTGTTTTTTTTGTTCCTAGCGAGCAAAGACACAATGCCATTCAGATGAAGACTGGCATTACGGATGAGTGAACTAGGCAAAAATTGGCGGTGGCTTGCTTCAAACACAAGTCAGCCTGGCAAGTCTTTGCCTAGTGCAGACTGGTCTGCTCAGAAAACGAGTAAAGTGGTCCAAAGGAGAAACCTTCTGGGTTTTACTTCCTCTTTGTTTCCCTGCAAAGGTAAAGCATAATAGGCTATTATGCATCACACAGTAGCCCATTATGTGTCACTTACCTGAAACCAAAGCCTACGATGTCACCGCTGTCCCCTCTTCCACGAAGCGTCCATCTTCCTTCCGGGTATCGTGGCTCCAGCGATGTGATGGCACGCTCGCCGTTTCTCAAGATTTCTAAAGTGCACCTGCGCCACTGTCTACGGTACATGAGCCGTAGACATCGGCGCCCGTCTCATTTGTAAATATCTCCTAAACCGTGGAGGTTTGGGAGATATTTCGAGCACCTACAAGTAAGCCTTAATCTAGGCTTACCTGTAGGTAAAAGTGGTTGTAACTGGTTGATAAGAATTGATAACCCCTGTCACAACCTCAGGGCATAACCCATTCTGCCTCTGACCCAAATTATGAAAACATGCAGAGAGCGAGGGACAGTCTGCTTGCTTCTGTGTCCAACCGTCAAAAGAGGCCGAACCCTTTTATTATCACAGCTTTATAGACAAAATGACATCATTCATATGAGCACAACTGACTGGTCAGTCCATATAGGGGTTTCCTTCTTGTGACGTTTATTCTTGCCACGAGGCACACTCAGACGCACGGGGTCCTCCACTCAGACTCACAGGGGCTTAATTCGATGGAGGGGGTCAAAAGGAGTTTTTCTTCAGGCTGAGATGTACTGTATATACTCTATAACTCTGTCATAACTTCATTTAAAGCGGTGGTTCCCCCTTAAAAACAACTTTTTTTTATTCCACTGGCCCCCCACATTACAATCGAATTAAGGCTATTATTTTTTTTTGTCTGCTGTACATACCTTGATACAGCATCTTCACCCGTGCATCCGGGTTGCGAGTCCCGCGGGAGTGGGCGTTCCTCACATGTGTTTGATTGACGTTTTTCGGAAAAACGAGCTCCCCCCTGTCGCGTAAGCCGCGTCACGATTGGCGAAAGGAGCCGAACAGCGATGCGCATGCGCAGTATAGCGCCGACTCGCCGTTCGGCTTCTTTCGCCAACCGTGTTGCGGCTTACGCGACAGGGGGGAGCTCGTTTTTCCGAAAAACGTCAATCAAACACATGTGAGGAACGCCCACTCCCGCGGGACTCGCAACCCGGATGCACGGGTGAAGATGCTGTATCAAGGTATGTACAGCAGACAAAAAAAAATAATAGCCTTAATTCGATTGTAATGTGGGGGGCCAGTGGAATAAAAAAAAGTTGTTTTTAAGGGGGAACCACCGCTTTAAGGAAAGTAATATTGTAGTATATACCCACACACATATATATTTATCAATAAATAAAACAATATAAGAAAGAAAAGCAACATTTGAGTGGTTTAGGAAAAGATAACAAACACAAAAATAATCATTTTATTTACCTCCACCACAGGGTTTACAACCACTTTAACTAAACAAAATTTCTAGTCTAATTGCAGTTTGAAGTGTTTGAACTGTAGCGTTACCCCTGCAGATGCCGCTAGTTTCAACTGGTTCTTCCCCAAACAATACAGAGGCCACCATCCAACTAAGCAACAGTCCATTCTCTCCAGCTCCAATAAACAGTCTAGGGGTTTGTCTTTTTGTAACTTATTGCTTGTAGAACTTGTAACAGGAGAAGGATTGGGGCACAGATTACTTAAAGATGACAATCTCTCTAGGGCTTCAGTTTATTTATCAGCTTTGCTCAGCCAACATCTTGGTGTACCTCCCCCGAATTGGCCAGGCACTGATCAATATTCAGGCTGATATTTGAATTCAGGCTGGTTATTTGAATTTTCCTTCCGCAAGTTCTAGAATCTTCTTCTAGAGCAGTGGTTCTCAACCTTACTAGTTCCGTGACCCCTTGATAAAATTTCCTAAGTTGTGGGGACACCTAACTGTAAGATTTTCGTATAGTGGTTTGTGAGCACCCAAGACAAGACAAGTAATTTGTGCCCCTAACCCACGGACATTTAGCGCTCCCTGAGTGCCTTCCACTCGTACATTATTAAAACCCCTTTATGGTACATTTTAGGATGTACCACTCTCTCTTTGTTCTCCTTTCTTCCCCTTTTTATCTCTCTCAATCTTAATTTCTTGTTTTTTTTCCCCCATCCCTCTCTTTAGCCGTCTTTCTTGTTCTTTCTCTTATTCTTTATCTCCCTTTTACTTTGTTCCTCCCCCTCTTTTCCTCTCCCTTCCATGTATTCTCAATTTTTTCCCTTCTCTTACTCCTTTGTTGGGGGGGGGTCTCCTCCAGCCCCTTTTACTTCACATTCCTCACCAGTCAGTTGATCTCTAGTCTCTGCCAGCAATGCCGTGTACTAAAAGGGTGGCTGCGAAGAGGCTCCATGAACAGCCCAGCTGGGCGGCCACAGGTTGCAGGGACAGCCCAGCTGGGCGGCCACAAAAAGTCTTGGAGAGCGGTGCAGGCTTCAAGAACAGCCCAGGATTTGGTGACCCCTGGCAAATCATTATTCGACCCCCGAGGGGGTCCCGACCCCCAGGTTGAGAACCACTGTTCTAGAGGCAAGTGGGACCAATCAAACTGCTAGCCTGTAAAACTCTGAACAGACCAGACCAAGCAATCACTGCTCCCTTGATTACAGAAGGTGCCAAAAATGAAATATTTCTATGAACCTAACTAGGAGGATACTAAAGAACCTTAGTCAGTTTACCCCAATCTCAGTTCTGTATAGTTCCCTTCATCCAAAAAGCAGACATTAGACATGTGCACACTGGAATATTTATTTTCGGAATTTCGGTTTCGCCCGAAAAATTAATTTATTTAGTTACTCCCGAAATTCGTTTTTATTTATTTAGTTTCGTTAAAAAATGCATTCGTCCCAAAATCCAAATTAAGGTTGAATCTGTCAACTGAAGGCTTATGGTGTCTGTCGAATGTTCTAAGAAGATTCGACGAAGCAGCTAAACTGTATGACGACACAATCGTACATTTCCGGTCAAATGCTCCGCTCACAAGCTTTAGTAGAATTCTAATGTTATATGACTAGTAATAATTATATTTATGAATTATTATTACTTGTCAACCAACATTAGAATTCTCCTATAGTCTATGGGAGGAGCATTTGACCATAAATGTCCCCACACGGGGATCGTATGTTTTTAGCTGCTTTGTCGAATCTTCATGTATCTATAATGTCAAATCTTTTCTCTCTATGTTGAATAATCTTGGACTAATAGAATAAGGTTAGGCACATTCAACCGCAGGTTCGATAGACACAGATCGCTATTGTCACCGACATGTCGAATCTTCTATCTATATCGAACTGTCACGAAAAAATGAAAATTAAGCATTTTTTATGTCGGATCTTTTTGATTCCGGATTCTGCGCGTTCGTTATCGTTTGTTAAAACAAACCCGAAAATCCCAGAAATTTGAACGAAAATGCATTCGGACGAAAACAGGGCGGTTCATGAAAGATGAACTTGGGTTTTAACTTGATTGATTTCACTTGTCATCTGAAATTACTCTTTAACCACTTCCCCCAAGGTACGTACAGTGGGTATCGAAAGTTATCGTCTTTTAGAGCCGGCCATTCTCTGCACCATAAGAACGATCATAGAAGCTATTCCACAGCTTGATCAGTCTTACGGGCAGCGAGAGTGGACGCCCCCCCTCCCGCCACCTCCGGTGCGTCTACCGACTCACCGCTGCGATTAGTGAGTCGGAGAAGGGATCCACCGGCCCAGGATGCTTACCATAGCGATGTTATGACGTCACCCCCGACCTCTGCATTAAAAAAATGGCGCCGCCTCGTCTGGGAAGCTGAGATCGTTCTTTTTTATTATTATTATTATTATTTCAGGCTTCCCAGACTAGGGATGAGATGTGGGGTCTTATTGACCCCATATTTCACTGTAAAGAGGACCTGTCATGCGCATTTCTATTACAAGGGATGTTTACATTCCTTGTAATCAGAATAAAAGTGATCAATTTATTTTTATTTTTTTAAAGTTTCAAAGTAAAAAGTTAAAAGTAGAATTAACAATAATTTTTTTTTTTTAAAGTGCCCCTAGACCCGTGTACTCACACGCAGAATTGATCGCATACGTAAGTCCCGCTCACATCTCACATATAAAAATGGTATTCAGACCACACATGTGAGTTATTACTGCGAACGTTAGAGCGAGAGCAATAATTCTAGCACTAGACCTCCTCTGTAACTCAAAACATGTAATAATGTTTGGGGGTTCTATGTAATTTTCTAGCAAAAAAATTATGATTTTTACATGTAGGAGTGAAGTGCCTGAATTGGCCCGGATGGGAAGTGGGCAGCTATGAATGATAAGGGCTTGATTGTGGCAACCCTTTTCAACAAATTTTGGCTATACAAGATGTTAATCTCGCCTATCTAACAGTGCTGGACTGTGGGCAATATAGACAGCCCTCCCTTTACAATTCACTAGAAATAAATTCCATATACGCAACCCAATACGTGTATGACAGATGACCTTGAAAATTATTTTCATTGCCCGTCTAATTACATTTGTCACACCCTTTCCCTACAACTTGTCAAACAGTAATCCACATACAGACTTGTCTCTCCAATTCATACAAGAGCGGACCTAGCCTTATGGAGGCAATCGGCTCTCTAAGATCCTCTTCTGTAAGTTCACACTTAAAAGCCCACTAATGGACGGGGACTTTGGGATCAGTCAATTATGCTCACGTGTAAATCCCTGGCTGCAGAGGGTGCCTAATGACTACTTAGAGAACCGGCACATGCTGTTTGAATATTTAGTACAAGTATGTGCCTCGGGGGCTCTACATTTTTGGCAGCTCCATTGCTCAGGCATACATCGACTGCGATCAGCCAAGAGCTGTAGGGGAATTCAGTGTGACAGTACTGGGAGCATTGGATATGTATGGGGTGCAGTTACTCACAGCAACCAAACGATTGAAATTTGACTGGCGTTTGTAAGTAACTGAACTTTGTATATCATTGTGGTTCATTGTATAAGCTCAAATAACAATATGTGTTGGGATACACAGAGGTCCCAACAACCTATAATTTGATTTCAGTCCCAGGGCTCAAGTTCTGCGGGAACGCGTGGGAACGGAGTTCCTGCACTTCTCTCACAGCAGGAACGCAGTTCCCTTTGCAGGACTAGAGCAGCGGAGCCGCCCGAGCCAATCCTTCACTAAGCGGTGATGCCCAGCTCGAGTCACTGTCAGGGGCAGGCGAACCTTAGTAATCCTTTATATTACTGGCTGCTTCCTGTATATGGATTCATCAGGTAGTGTGCGGGTATTCCGTCACTTCCTTGATGCCGCAATGTCTCCTGGGAGCTTTTGTCATTGTTCCCAGGAGACATTGCGGAGGTCTGCCGCAAGTTATCGCGGGATTTAGAAAGAACTTGCTTAAAGGTCTTTCCAAATCCCGCGATAACTCACGGCAGACCTCCGATGGCGCAGCGCCATGTACGCCGTCGTAAGTCCTAATCCGAGCCGTCGTATCTATGCACCTGATTCTTAGAATCAGTTACGCATAGATATCCATTAGATCCGACAGGCGTAAGTCTCTTACGCCGTCTGATCTTAACTGCATATTTCCGCTGACCGCTAGGTGGCGCTTCCGTCGAATTCCGCGTTGAGTATGCAAATTAGCTAGATACGCGAATTCACGAACGTACGCGTGGCCGACGCAGTAAAGTTACGGCGTTTACGTTAGGCTTTTCCCGGCGTATAGTTGCCCCTGCTATATGAGGCATAAGTGCGGCGTACCAATGTTAAGTATGGCCGTCGTTCCCGCGTCGAAATTTGAAAAAGTTACATCGTTAGGCGTAAGTCCTCCGTGAATGGGGCTGGACGTCATTTCCGTTCACGTCGAAACCAATGACGTCCTTGCGGCGTACTTTGGAGCAATGCACACTGGGAAATTCCACGGACTGCGCATGCGCCGTTCGGCAAAAACGTCAATCACGTCGGGTCACAGTAGATTTACATAAAACACGCCCCCTGATCCAAATTTGAATTAGGCGGGCTTACGCCGTCCGATTTACGCTACGCCGCCGCAACTTACGGACCAATAGCTAGATTCAGGTAGAGTTAGGCCGGCGCATCAGTAGATATGCCGACCTAACTCAGAATGCCGACCTATGTTTAAGTGTATTCTCAAACAGAGATACGCTTAAACATATCTAAGAAACGACGGCTTGCGCCGTCCTATCTTAGGTTGCAATATTGAGGCTGGCCGCTAGGTGGCGTTTCCATTGCGGTCGGCGTAGAATATGTAAATTTGTAGATCCGCCGATTCACGAACGTACGCCCGGCCGACGCAGTACATTTACGCCGTTTACGTAAGAGATAGGCCACCTAAAGATAAAGCTACCCCCTAGGTGGCGTATCCAATATTAAAGTATGGCCGCCGTTCCCGCTTCGAAATTCGAAAATTTTACGTTGTTTGCGTAAGTCGTCCGTGAATAGAAATTTACGTAGTTTACGTTCACGTCGAAATCAATAGGCCCGTGCGGCGGACTTAGCCGCAATGCACACTGGGAAATGTAGGCGCCCGGCGCATGCGCAGTTAAGAAAAAATGTCAATTACGTCGGGTCAAGCCTCATTACCATAAAACACGCCCCCTCAGACGAATTTGAATTAGGCGCCCTTACGCCCGCCCGCTTTAGGCTACGCCGCCGTAACTTAGCAGGCAAGTACTTTGATAATCAAGTCCTTGCCTCGCTAACTCACGGCGGCGTAGCCTAAACACGCTAAGCTACGCCGCCGCAAAGTTGCGGCAATCTCTCTGAATCTACCTAAATGTGCTTTGAGCATACAGCACTTGCCGTCTAAGTTGCGGAGGCGTAACGTAAAGCGGATACGTTACGCCCGCACAAAATTACGCCGCTAACTGTGAATCTGGCCCATGATCTTCATGCCTGACACTTTTTGTCCAACCTGGAGCTCCCAATCACATGGAGTGTTGTATCCTACCAGGCTGCTTGGGGGATTTTTTTTAGCCCAAGCTTTATTTCAGTGTTGAACTGTGCCGATAGCTCTAATGCTGGCCTTTGGTTGGTAATTGTGTTGGCAGTACAACTCTTCTATTAACTTTCAACCACACCAATCTGCCACCCACTGACTCAAGTGACCAAATGATCGAATTATCAGAGGAAATTCAAATCCTACAAAATTGAAGTACAACCTGAAGTGAATTGTGATCGATGTCCAATTTTAGCCATTTGGTGACCCAAAACTGGGAAACAATTGAGGACGTGGGTGGTGAGTTGATTACTCTGTGTGTGCCGGCTGATAGAAGCCAAACTACCAGTATAGAGCAAAGCTGACATGATAACATGCTCGGAGATGATTGGTGTGGTTGAAAGTTAATAGAAAACTCTACAACTGCCAACACAATTACCAACCAAAGGCTGCATTAGAGCCATCAGCACAGTTGAAGACTAAAGCCCCATACACACTATGGCCCCGTACACACGACAGAGGAACTCGACGTGCTTGGCACGTCGAGTTCCTCGTCGAGTTTTGGGATGAAGCCGCAGAGGAGCTCGGCGGGCCGGCTTCTCCCATAGAAGAACGAGGACAACGAGAAAATAGAGAACATGTTCTCTATTTTCTCGTCGAGTTCCTCGGCGGCTCCATCGAGCCAAAACTGTACAGACGACAGAGATTCTCGGCAGAATCCGGGTTTTGACCGAGTTTCTCGGCGAATTCTGCCGAGAATCTCTGTCGTGTGTACGAGGCCTATCAGTTTTCCTGCTGGTTTTCTCTTCAGGTTTACCAAAACCATGTAGTACAAGGACCTGCCTGATTGCATTCAAATTGAAACGCTTAAGGTTTGACCTCATATTAGATGGTTTTGGTAAACCTGAAGAGAAAACCATCAGGAAAACTGATAGTGTGTATGGGGCTTAAGATAAAGCCGGGGCTAAAAAAAATCTCTCAATGCTAACATCCTAGGAGCCAGAATAAAGGAAATCAGAGATGTCAGATAACAGGGGGAGGTATAATGTCATATTTATGGGCAAATCTCAATGGGTCCCAACACAAAAGGAGATCAGACATCATGTGCAATCTATATTGTCTCCTGTCCTGGTAACACCAGGGTGTAATGAGCTGTCAAATGGGCAGGAACCAAAGGAAAAGTCCTGACAGAGGGCCAGATTCTCAAAAAATCGGCGTTGGCGTAGTGTAAGCCATTTACACCACGCCACCGCAACTTACTGGAGCAAGTGCTGTATTCTCCAAGCACTTGCTCCGTAATTTGCGGCGGCGTAGTGTAAATGGCCCGGCGTATGACCGCGTAATTCAAAGGGGGCGGCTTGTATTCAAATTAAGCGCGCCCCCGCGCCGATCGAACTGCGCATGCTCCGGGCGGAAAAAGAGCCCAGTGCGTATGCTCCAGCTCACGACGGAAAACGTCAATGACGCCGACGTGAGATTGACGTAAAGTCGTATTCGCGGACGACTTAGTAAAACGACGTAACCGACGGAAAAAGACGACGCTGACCCGACGCCATACTTAACATGGCATACGGCGGACTGGCGTAAGGTTACCCCTCATATAGCAGGGGTAACCTTATGCTTACGGAAACAACGTAAACGACGACTACGCGGCGCAAATTTGTTCGGGAATCGGCGTATCAGGCTCATTTGCATAGTCAAATGAGAACTGAGCGTAAACGCCACCTAGCGGCCAGCGTCGAATTACATCTAAGATCCGACGGTGTAAGTGACTTACACCTGTCGGATCTTGGCCGTATCTATGCGAAAATTATTCTAAGAATCACTCGCATAGATACCCGGGGCCAAAAACAGAGATACGACGATGTTTCCTGAGATACACCGTCGTAACTCTTTTGAGAATCTGGCCCAGAGACATTAAAGTTATTGTAAAGGATTTTTTTTTACAATAAAAAAAACATGTTATACTTACCAGCTCTGTCCAATGGTTTTAGAAAGAGCAGCCTGGATCCTCCACTTCTCAGGTCCCGCGCCGGTGCTCCTGGCCCCTCCTTTTTGCCGAGTGCCCCCACAGCATGCAGCCTTCTATGGGGACACCCGGCTCAGCCCCGCCCTCTCTCTATCCTTATTGGTTTACTGATGGAACTTTGGGCCCCTCCTCCTTGCCAAGTGCCCCATAACAAGCTGCTTGCTGTGGGGGCACTTGTGTATGCTTACTCCATAAGACACAGGGAGCTGCTCCCGCCTCACTGCTGCATCTCAGCCAATGAGGAGGGAGAGATCCGGGAAAGACCCTCGGCTCTCATTCACAACCCTGGATCGAGATCCGGCTTAGGTAAGTATTATGGTTGCTGAGGGGGAAGCTGCACACTGAAGGTTTTTTACTTTCATGCATTTAGCCTTTACAACCATTTTACCCTTTCAAAAGTAAAAAAAAAAAAAAAAAGCCAGTTGGACTCGATAAACTCTCACTAGTATTGGACAGGTTAGCTTTTCAGGCTCTCTTTACATGCTCATTGCGATGGGGGAAATGTGTATTCACATATATTGAGCCACATCTCTCACTATTATGCCGCGTACACGCGACCGTTTTTCATGACGAGAAAAATTCAGTTTTTAAAATGGTCATTAAAAAACGATTGTGTGTGGGCTCCAGAGCATTTTTCTCGACGTGAAAAATGGGCATTAAAAATTTAGAATATGCTCTAAATTTTCACGTCGTAAATAATGGTCGTGTGTGGGCTTTAACGATGTGAAAAAAACGTGCATGCTCAGGAGCAAGTTATGAGACGGGAGCGCTCATTCTGGTAAAACTACCGTTCATAATGGAGTAGTAAGCACATTCATCACGCTGTAACAGACTAAAAAGCGCGAATCGTATTTTACTAACACAAAATCAGAAAAAGCAGCCCAAAGGGTGGCGCCATCCGCATGGAACTTCCCCTTTATAGTGCCGTCGTACGTGTTGTACGTCACCGCGCTTTGCTAGAGCATTTTTTGAATGGACAAATACAAATACAAATCCGTTGGTAGTAAAAATGCCCTCTGATATGTTTATCAATTCTGTTTTCAGACATTTGTCCAGAGTTTGGCCATAAGCCCAAAAATAAGGGAGAACATCCAAGGTTGTATTGATTGTATAATCTATGCTCAGTATCCTAAATGTATTTTAGCCTTGCCACTTAATGATTATAAAGGAGTCATTTATGCTTGATCAGCAAATGCAGCTCAGTGACAGGCTGAGTGTTGAGCCACATGGGATCCCTGGCCGCCTGTGATGATCCGTGCGCAGTCATTCATTGCACATGTATGATCACAGGTGGCAGGCAGCTTTGTCCTGTATAGTACATAGACTGGTACTGAATGGTGAAGTCACATTCAGGTCACATTCAGGTGGCAAAAGTATTGGGACACCTGCCTTTACACATGAACTTTAATGGCATCCCAGTCTAAAGCCTCGTACACACGGTTCGATTGTTGGAAGGGGATTGTCTGTTGACAGACTGTTGTCCTAAAATCTTACCGTTAGTACGCTCCTTTAGGCCTTGTACACACGACCGAACATGTCTGCTGAAACTGGTCCGTCGGACCACTTTCCGTGGACATGTTCGGTCATGTGTAGGGCCGACCGGACAATTTTCCGGCGGATCGGACAGGTTTCCAGTGGACAAATGTTTCTTAGCATGCTAAGAAACATGTCCGCTGGAAGCCTGTCCGTCGGACATGTTCGGTCGTCTGTACGATTCACCGGACATGTCTGCTCGGCCGAAAGCCCTCGCATGCGTCGAAGTGATTCGACGCATGCGTGGAAGCATTGACATTCCAGGGTCGCGCACGTCGCCGCGTCAACGGCGCGGCCACGTCACCGCGTTCGCTGTCCGCGGGAAATTTGTTCTGATGGTGTGTACAGCCATCAGACCAAAATCCGGCAGCGGACATGTCCGATGAAAACGGTCCGTGGACCATTTTCATCGGACATGTCCCGTCGTGTGTACGAGGCCTAAGACAACTGTTGTCCAATTTTCGGTCAACAAATGTTGGATGACAGGCTAGTAAATTTTCGGGGTGACAACGGCTCCACGTCTGATTTTCATATGGTCAGTACACAAATCCGTCACACGAAAGTTGAAAGTCCGCAAGCTCGGAATCAATGCTCACCAAACACAAAATTTGCAGAAGGGGCACAAAGGGTGGTGCTCAAGAGCTAAAATTCCTCGTAGTACGTCACTACGTTCGTGTTTGTGGCACGACAATTGTGTGTAACATTAGTATGCAAGACAAGATCCTGGCACATGTTCCTTTGACAAAAATCAGATGCTTGGTTGGCCAATAATCGTACCCTTTGTATGAGGCTTTAGTCCGTAGGGTTCAATATTGAGTTGGCCCACCCTTTGCAGCTATAACAGCTTCAACTCTTCTGGGAAATGTTCTTCGGGAAGAATGGTCAAACATTCCCATAGACACACTCCTGAACCTTGTGGATAGTCTTCTCAGAAGAGTTGAAGCTGTTATAGCTGCAAAGGGTGGGCCAACTCAAAATTGAACCCTACGGACTAATAGCTGGATTCAGGTAGGGTTACGCCGGAAACCAGATACGCTTAAATTAGGCTAAGATACGTGCGGCGTAAGTCTCCTACGCCGTCGTATCTTAGGGTGCAATTTTTCCGCTGGCCGCTAGGTGGCGCTTCAGTTGAGTTCAGTGTAGAATATGTAAATGACTAGATACGCCGATTCACGAACGTACGTGCACCCGTTGCAGTAAAGATACGCCGTTTCTGTAAGAGGTACGCCGGCGTAAAGATAAAGCTGCCCCCTAGGTGGCGTAGCCAATGTTAAGTATGGCCGTCGTTCCCGCGTCGAAATTCGAAAATTTTACGTTGTTTGCGTAAGTCGTCCGTGAATAGGGCTGGACGTAATTTACGTTCACGTCGAAAACCAATACGTCCTTGCGGCGTACTTTGGAGCAATGCACACTGGGATATGTACACGGACGGCGCATGCGCCGTTCGTAAAAACCGTCAATCACGTCAAGTCACACCACATTAACATAAAACACGCCCCCTCGTCCTAATTTGAATTAGGCGCGCTTACGTCGGCCCTATTTACGCTACGCCGCCGTAAGTTAGGAGGCAAGTACTTTGTGAATACAGTACTTGCCTCTCTGACTTAAAGCGGCGTAGCGTAAATACGATACGCTGCGCCGCCTTAAAGTTGCGGCGGCGTCTGTGAATCTAGCTACATGTTTGTGTAAAGGCAGGTGTCCCAATACTTTTGGCAATATAGTGTATCTAGTGAACAGAATGGTACAGGACTATTTTTACTCTTTTCCTGTCGTGCAAATGGCCTTCAATCACTAGGTAATATAGGCAAAAAATAAATAAATGATAAATCCATTCAGGTGCAAAATAACCTTCAACTTCAACCCTTCCCTGTACATAATATTAAGTACAACGGAGGGTTTGTTAAGCCAATTCTTGTGGAATGTAATAGTGAAGAATAAGGTCTGTCTATTAAGGTCAGAGTTTATCTCTCCACTCCAGTGTCAGTTGATCTGAATGAGAATCAATGATTCCATCAATCAGTCTGTCATTAGGCCAGTCACTCAGTCATCTGCCGCGGTATCATACATAAACCTGTCATAGGATAGACCTGGTAGAAGGCGATGGATTCCCAATCTCAGGGGAGGCTAAAATGATACATTTCTGCACTCACACAAGCTACGGATCTAATAAAATGTAGAAGCTTGTGGAAAGGGTCTGATTTCATTTTTCTTATTAGGGCTGGTTATCAGTGTCCTGATGATCAGTGCAGTCCCAATAATGCCCACCAGTGCTGCTAATCAGTGTTTATCAGTTCTGCCAATCAGTGCTCATCAGTACTACCAATCAGTGCCTCCTCATCAGTGTCACCTATCAGTGCTGCCTTTCAGTGCCATCTATCAGTGTCACCTACTGTATCAGTGCACTTCAGTGCTGCTTATCAGTGCCGCCTATCAGTGCAGCCTCATCAGTGCCTCCTCAACAGTGCCGCCTCATCAGTGCCCATCAGTGTTACCTATTAGTGCCCTTAAGTGCCACCTATCAGAGCCCATCAGTGCTGCCTCATCAGTGCCTCCTCATCAGTGCCAGCCAGTGTCACATCATCAGTGCCACCTATCATTGCCGCCTCCTCAGTGCCAGTCAGTGCAGCCTATCAGTGCCCATCATATAAATACAATCCACCCTCCCTAAATGTGTTTGTGCCTATACACTACTCCTGTTGCTGCTATTTGTTACACAGTCAAATATTACACCACAAACCACAGTGAAAATAGTACCAAATTACTAAAGTGCAAATTACTAGAGTGCAAATACACCATAAACTTTGAATATCAGAAACAAACAAATCATAAGATCATAAAAAAGTCCAATGAGAACTGAAAAGCAAGTAGCTAGTGAAAGTCCATATTGGGACTTCAGAACAGTTCCAAACACAATTTCCTTCCAAAAGCAAAAATATTCTAAAGTGCTCCAAAAATATCACACGTGATCTGTGCTCCATACACCCCCTTGTGCTTTAACTCACCAGATGGTATGGACCCCTTATCAGTACTGCATGTGGGCCTATCAGGGTTAGGCTGGTGAGTGGAGAGATGTCACTTCCTCTATATTTTCCAGGTACAATATTATTTTATTGTTTTCATAGAATATTACAGGGGTTTTTACCCTATACACATCAGATATAGTTATGTGAGGACTAACTACATATACTAGTAGGATACTTTACATCTTCTTAAATACATATTTTCATACACTCATATACAAAAGACATAAAAAAGGGAAAGAGAGAAAGAAGAGAAGGTAAGGAAAAGAAAGGAGAGAAAAAAAAAAGGGAAAAAAAAAGAAACCACCTAAGAAAAAAGAAAGGGAAAACAAAATCTAATCGCTCCATTATGGCTAAGCAATGGTAGGGTTCCCTTTAACCCAGGTTTTCCTATGTAATTGCCACTCGTGCATGAAGGAGAGAGAATCCATATAGTATAGTGTGTTCTTGTTTATTGTAATAGAATATATATATATATATATATATATATATATGTCAGTCGGCTCGCTAAAAAGAACTGGCATGGTTCTCACAACCTTGCATGTGTTCCACCGCTCACTGGAGGTGACGTCACTGAGGAATCTACGTCAACGCGTTTCACCCCTCCCACAGGGCGTTATCAAAGGCAAAGATCCCCGGCTTCTCAGCTAGTTAAATAGCTAAGCACAGACCTAGTCTGCTCACATGATGTTGGTGTCAGTGCCCAACAGTGCAACCTCACCAGCGCATGTCAGTGAAGGATCAAAATGACCTGTTTGCAAATTTTTATAACAAACTGAAAAATTATTATTTTTTGTTTCAACATTTTTGGTCTTTTTTCGTTTGTTTAGCAAAACATAAAATTAAATAACACCAAAGAAAGCTCTATTTGTGTGATTTTTTTTATTTATTTTTTATAAACATGTTATATGGGTACAGCAGTGATGGACTGGCCATTGGGACTACAGGGAGTTTCCCAGTGGGCCGATGGCTCAGTGGGCCGGCTTCAGTGACAGCAGACAGCCGCCCCCCTCCGCTCCTCTGTCTCTCCCTTCCTGCAGCGTTCACCTCCTCTCCCTCCCTGCAGCGCTCACCTGGGGGGAACAGAGAAGCAGGGGGAGGACCAGAGGAGCAGGGGGGACGACAGAGGAGCATGGGGGAGGGGACAGACAGCTGACTCAACAGCTATGGCCTGGGAGTTTATCACTTCTGCCTAATCTTGTCCCAACTGATTCTTTTCCCTGGGTGAAATACTGTCTAGCTTCCCCACTTGTACTGCCTATAAAAGTACCAGTACTAATAAAGTAGAACGGCTAGTGGCTAGTGAAGGGGGAGAGTGGGCTTGGGTTCCCAGGGGGGGAGGGGGTGTGTGGGAGTTGTCCGGCCGCCATGGGAATGACCTGTCAAAGTGGGCCAGTCTGGATGAAGTCCAGGGCCAAATTTTTGTCCCAGTCCAGCCCTGGGGTACAGTGTTGCATGATCACCCCATTGTCATTCAAAAAAGATGAAAATTGTCCTGGGCAGGAAGGGGGTGAAAGTACCCGGTAAGCAAGTGGTTAAGCACCAAAGGTAGTGGATAGGGGTGCACACATGCAACAACTGAAATACTTTGGACTTGGAGAAGCAAAAATTATCCCCCCCACCATTGTTCTTGGCAGGTAGTGCCACCCACTGAATGTGGCAATTGTACAGTAGCAGCGTGGTGGTGCAGTTATAGGGTGGTGAGGAGGCACTCCTTATCGCCTGCCAAATTCCCTCTCCAAAGCAATCCGCCACGGACTACTCTCCAAAGGGGGAAACTAATGTAAACAAGCTCATAGACTGCTCTATGCAGTTTCTCCAGTAGCCAGCAATTAGAGAAGTAGAGAGCAGGCACAAGAAGGAGGGATCTATTAAGGATCACCAGAAATAAAAGGCAGAGGTACTTTGTTACAGAAATCAGATGACATATGTTTCTTCTGTAATATAAATAAGCCGTATTATAAAGGATAATTTTAGGACTCAAGTAGGGCTTGAAGAGAAAATCAACACAATTTGAGATGATTACATGAGCGCGATGGAGCCAGCTGTTCCCTCACGATGAATAAATATCATTGTTATTCGGCTATGATGGGAAATAATCACACCTGAAAAGTATTGGGTTCCATTTGTTTATAGGCAGTGTTGTGCTGTTAGTATTGTTGGAAAGCACCGGTACAGACTTGCTTCATTATGGATACACTGTGTGAGATGTAACGTCATCCTCCTCTCCTTGAAACTACCCACTGGAAATAGAGGGGATGTAATACACTATGCCGTGTACAGCAACACGCTGTCTCCCGGGGGCTCGCTTTGTCTATTACTGATTCATATTACCGCTCCATGGGCAATATAGGCCAGGTGGACTATACAACACCTCGCGGGCCCTTAGGAGCTTAATTTGTGTTTTCCTTCATTTGACTCTGGATCTTCTAATATCCATTCACGTATATCCATTGCCTACGTGAGATGCACTCCTGCCTCTGTTGAGCAACACTTCATCCTAGTTTCTAAACTAGCTGTGCGTTGTTTATCCTTTACAGTTGGCCGCAAGACTTCTTTATTTTGGTAATTTTCCAATCTTGGATTTTTACTTAGCGACATTAAACGCCATTTATGATGAGAACTAGCTGTGTGCTGCCTATCTGTATACAGTTTTTTGGAAGCCTTCCATATTTTATATACCGTATTTATCGGCATATACCGTGTGCCGGCGTATAGCGCGCACTCCAAGCTGAGAAGGGAAGTTTAGGGAAAAAACTTACATTTTGGATGTCTTGCCTGGCGTCCATCGGCGGCCTTGTCCGACGTCCGTCTGCGGCCTTGTGCGGGGTCCGTCCAGCCTTGTCGGTGTCCATCGGCGGCCTTGTCCGGCGTCCATCGGCGGCCTTGTCCGGCGTCCATCTGCGGCCTTGCGCGGTGTCCGTGGAGCCTTGTGGGTGTCCGTCTGCGGCGGGGTCTGTCGAGCCTTGTGGGTGTCCATCTGCGGCGGGGTCCGTCGAGCCTTGTGGGTGTCCGTCTGCGGGGTTGCAGCGTCGTGTGTTTGAATTTGGCGCGCTGTGCAGAGCCGGATTTCCTGCGCACTCGGCTTCACTCTGCTTCTCTCGGCTCCTCTCGCATGGCTGCAGGCGGATCCGAGAGTGGCTAAGCCTAGCCGAGTGCACAGTACACTCGGCCCGGCTCGGACAATGTCGGAGACAGCGGGGATCGGCGTATATCGCGCACCCACGATTTCCCCCTGATATTAAGGGGAAGAAAGTGCGCGGTATACACCGATAAATACGGTACCTTCCAACTTTTGGAAATGCGCACTGAAACTCAGTCCATTCCAAGACAGTGAGACTCGTTCCTTTTTTGCTTATTGTGTCTTTGAATCTTGATCGTGTCCTGAAGAAGCCTAGTGGTGAAACGCGCAGACGCCCAAGGCCTCACTGCACATACCGTATCATTGTAGATGATTTTTTTACTTTTGAACACTGTCATTATACTATGTACTTTTTCCATAAAATTTTGCTTAGTTTGCTACTTCTCCATTGTTTCCATGCCTTTAAAGTCCAACCCATGGCTACTATCTAGTACCATTTATGTGTTTCCTCTCCTATTTACGGATGTGGCAATGTGAGTGCCTTCTCTCTTCAATCTTCATGTAATACACTATGGGCCAAATCCTCAAAAGGGATACGCAGGCGTAACTGCTGTTCAGCCTGCGTATCCCTGTGCCTATCTTTGGAACTGATCCTCAGAATCAGTTTTCCAAAGATAGTCAGAAGATCCGACATCTGTAAGACACTTACACTGTCGGATCTTAGGATGCAGTACCGCATCCGCCGCTGGGGGCATTTCGAGTCGAAATGCCGCTTTGCGTATGCAAATGAGGACTTACGGAGATCCACAAAGCTTTTCAGCTTTGTGTTTTCTGCGTAAGTTTACGTTTGCATACGTAAAATTAGTTCTGCTTTTACAAAGTGTAAACTAGTAACACCTTGTAAAAACAGATCTTTTTTTTGATCGCCGCGTTTTTTTTTAAATTTTGAATTTTTTTCCCGGCGCGTAACTTTTTTTTTACCCGACGCAACTTTATTGTCCCGTCGCAATCCACAAAGCCCGACATAACGTAATTTCGCGCGCTGCCCGTCGGGAAAATGACGGCACGAGCATGCGCAGTACGGCCGGCGCGGGAGCGCGCCTCATTTAAATTGTCATCGCTCCCTGCAGAAGAGGACCGCCTTGCGCCGGAGACATTTAAGTTACACGGCCTGAAATTTCTAGGTAAGTGCTTTGTGGATCGGGCACTTAGGTACAAATTTTAAGTCAGTGTAACTTAAATGGGAAAAGTTAAGTTAGGCAGGAAATTTGAGGATTTGGCCCTATATACTGCCTGAATCAATTTAGATGGTCAGTCGTCCATCCCAAACTTATATTGCAGTGTTGGGTAGATGTTGGATGGGTAAACCCCCTAAAAACTTATGTCTCTTGGGGGACTCTGTTGGTGAGACCTCCATGCTGAGTTCCTGGGGCTGTGCCCATACTTAGAAGTTTCCACCATCCCTTCTTGACTTGTCTATGCTTTATATTATGGAGAATGTAATAGGAGGAGCTAGAACACACAAGGGTGAGCAGGGACATCCAAAACTCCTATGTGGTCAGAAGTAGGATGTGTTCAGGCGTCCTCCAAAACGCATCTATAATCCAAACTCCTGCATTTTTATATTACAGTGAGCTACAAACCGGGTCAGTCCCTACCTCACAGCTTATGGAAGAATGATCCAGCCTGCAGCCTATTGGAGTACGAAACAGAGTTTGGAGTTCAGATTTGAGTTCAGAGGATGCTCATCCCTAGTCAGAAGCCAGGAATTATGGCAGGGGATCTCACTATTGGAGTGTCCAAGGCCTATAAAAATGTCAAGGTCAACCCAACTCCACTTATTACTAAATTACCACTTTCAGGTGCACTGACCCTCTAAAAGTATGAAAATGACTCGAGACTTCGAAGGCTCATCTAACCTGTGGACTATTGATGAGCAAAATCAATAGTCAACATCTGTCTAGTTACTTGTCTAGATTCTCAGAATGATATGAAGAGTAGGTTAGCATAGTTTCCAATCCAAGTAAAATGTGTCATATAAAGACATCATACAGTACAGTGAGTGAGTTTATTCTAAATACCACCCCAATGGACACCTGTGTTACAATCCACTTTTGCAAAAAATGCAACAGGTTTTAAATATTTATGCAATAAAGAAAAAAATCTGTCTGTGTCCTTGTTGGAGTTTTCCCTTGCTTCCTCTGATAACACTGTGGTCACTGTGGGGGAGAATTACTAACTGTAACGGTAGTCCCTTTTGGGCATAGAATGACTAAGAAATGATAATTCATGTATTGCAGGATATCGTGAGATATTACAAGTTGTTTGTTTATTCTGACCCCAACAGGTCAATAGAGTGACTCATTCAATGTGTAACATGGACTGTTGAGGTGCTAATTAAGTCTACCTGGCTATAGTGATGGGGCTTGCTGTGATTGCATTCTATTGTCTATTGTGTTAATTAAGCCTGGCTCCTAAGATATTTCATTGTGTATGCTAATGACACTGTTTTGTGTGAAAATACTATTGATAATAGATGTGGAATGTGACTTGTCAGCTGTAGTAATTAACTGACACGATCCATAAGAATTCCCCCCCAGAAAGACGAGACACAAGCTCTGTTCTCTCTGGTTCAAACGAATGAATGCTTTAATGGTAACTCAGCCTTGTTATATACAGTTTAGAACCCAAGTGAACAATGAATCAACTCCACCCACCACATTTACACAAGGAACTTCAAAACACATTCTTTTAGATATTCCCTAATTTCCGACAGAAAAAAGTCCAATGGAGCATACACATGGTTGGAATTCCCGACAGCAAAAGTCCGATGGGAGCTTTTGGTCGGGAATTCCAACCATGTGTATGCTCCATTGGACTTTTTCTGTCGGAAATTCCGACAGAAATAGATTGAGAGCAGGTTCTCAATTTTCCCGTTGGAAATTCCGATCGTGTGTACGGGGCTTTACTTCGGCTTGATCAATTAAGCTTTGACAAAAGAAAATGGAAGCTGATTGGTTTTTATGCAGAACTGCACCAGATTTTGCATCCTCCAGTTTTAGTGAATCAACCCCAAGGTGTTCTGTGACTGGCGGCGGTGCTAAGCGGGTGATCCCCTATGTTCTCTGTGCAGAGGGGAAGTTGTTTGCACAGAACCGGAGCAGGACCCATAAGATCATGGCTATCACTCTATCACTGTAGTAGCACACAATGATTGTCAGCTTCCCGGCAGCTCATCAGGCATAAGATAGCCATACTTACATTATGCCAAGCTGGACCGATGTAACTATACAATACAGATCATTCCTGGAGTTTAGATTTAACATCTGGATTGATGGAGCTAGGGGTTAATAATGAAAAAGTACTCACTTGTTTTCTGGAACTGACGGTATTTTTGTTGCCTTTGCAAGAAAGTTTAATGGAGTTATAGGGCTTCCCATGATGTTTGGAGCTCATCCTGCTAAGATCCTGAGGGTTAGAAGGCAATGGGTTCATGAACAATATCCGCGCTATCAAGCCATACAAAACCGTAGCAAGGACCAATGGGATGACATAGAAGATGGTGAAGTCTAAAAAGTAGATGGGTGTGTACAAGTTCCTGGGCACCCGGTAGCCGCAGCTGACTTGGATCCCATCAGCAAACTTGACTTCCTTGGTGTCGACCAAAAAGAACCACATGACACAGTACACGGAGGTGAACATCCACACAAAGGCAATGATCTTCTTGGCTCTGGACACCGTGCAGATAAACTGGGCTTTTATGGAGTGGCAGATGGCTATATAACGCTCCACGGTAAACGCTGTGATGGAACAAGCTGAGATGTTGATGCCAAGGTATTGTAGATAAGTGATGCACAGGCAGCCAACGTAGCCATAGACCCAAGAGGCCACCACTTCTGAGATGTTGGGAAGCCCCGCAGCCAACAAGACTATCAGGTCAGCAATGGCCAAGCTGACCAGGTAGCAGTTGGTTGGGGTCATCATGTGTTTGGTTCTCAAGACCACTAGAACCACCATTATGTTGCCAGCAATCCCAACTCCACAGATCAAAAGGACTAAGAAGATGGTGACAACCTGGACCTCTAAAGCATTCTGAGGCATATTGTCCAAAGTCTGGTTGATCTCTGTCCCATTTGCCATAAGTACACCTAGAGGCGCTGTAAAGTTATCCATGCCGGAAACTTACGGGGATTTGGCAGCAGTGGTTAACCAATGGAGTCACGACTGTTGGAGATGCGCCTTGCTCAAATCCAGCTTCCCTGTTCACAAACAAAATCTTTTATTAGAAAGCATTATTTTCACGTCCCTGTTACCACTAGTGTGTAGAGAATGACAATAAGGACTCCAGGTATTCCACACAATGAAAAAAGAGTCATGTACCAAGAAAAATAGGCTTCCTTTACTAACAGAAAATGACACTTGCCTGGCTATCAAACAACAGGAGATCGCCCCGGGACTTTAAATGAGGTGAATGTGGTTAGCCAACATGCAGTCTCAAAATGTATTAAAATTGTCATGCAAACATAAACATGAATCATAGCCAAGCCACTGAAATGATACGTACAGTAAAACTTGACATTACACATATGGTATAAAATGTAAATTGCAAAGTACACAGGCATTAAAAGTATACCAACGTGTTTTGCAAGACCATGCTCGCTTCATCAGGGGTAGATGCATGTGTAGTACATCAAAGGCTGGATCAGACTACCCATTGCTGGATGCACAGAGGCGGCAGTAATGAGCGTTCTGCTCGGGAACTGAGGAGGCAGAGGAACAAACAAACCCAACAGAGGCACAAACCGGGGGGCAGACATGGTCCGGGTTGGGGGAATGTGTCACTAAAGATCTCCCAGTATCCATTAGTAATGTCTTGACTGCAGTGAAACTGCTGCATGTGAGTGAAACAGGAAACAGGAAATGAAAAGATGATGACATGAGCGATTACACTTCCTGTTTCCTGTTTCCTGTTTCACTCACATGCAGCAGTTTCACTTCATTCAAGTTGATATTACTAATGGATACTGGGAGATCTTTGGTGACACATTCCCCAAACCTGACTATGTCTGCCCCCCCCCCCCCCTGTTTGTGCCTCTGTTGGGTTTGTTTGTTCCTTTGCCTCCTCAGTTCCCGAGCCGGACTCTCATTACTGCCGCCTCAGGGCATCCAGCAATGGGTAGTCTGATCCAGCCTTTAATGTACTACATACGCATCTACCCCTGATGAAGCGAGCATGGCCTTGCGAAATGCGTTTTTTTTTTTTTTTATACTTTTAATGCCTGTGTACTTTGCAATTTACATTTTATACCATGATACGTGTTATGACATTTTTTTACTGTATGTATCATTTCAGTGGCTTGGCTATGATTTATGTTTATGTTTGCATGACAATTTTAATACATTTTGAGACTGCATTTACTCTGTCAATTGTTGGCTAACCGCATTCACCTCAGTCCCGGGGCGATCTCCTGTTTTTTGTTGCATATATTGGGATGGAGGTGGTTTGCGGGTGACACCAGACCTTTTCCTTCTTGCCTGGCTATCATACATATCCTGCAGCTTCAGTATTTTCTGAATCACTGACTTTCTGGATGGCTGGCTCTGCCTCAGTGCTTCTAAAAACTCTGAACCTAAAGGCAGCCAGGAAATAAGTTTTTTCCCAATGAGGTCAGTGGTGTGTTTTACAGGTTTCCTTTAAAACAATTGTTGAAGGGACTTTATTAAATACAAGTATTGGGCATCATTTTGTTTTTTTTATATTACTTGACATGATTATGGAAGGGTGGACAGCAGACGAACAGTTGTATGAAATGAACGCAGCGGTCAGCGATTAGACTGGTGACACCGGGACCCTAAACCGGTCACTGCAGATTCCCCCACCACCCTACTGATGGGGAATCAATGTACAGTAAAACCTTGGTTTGAGAGTAACTTGGTTTGAGAGCGTTTTGCAAGAAAGGAAAATGTTTTAATACATTTTGACTTGATATACAAGCGATGTCTTGTTATAAGAGTAGCGTCATGTCACAACTGAGTATAAAAGAGAAGAGAGGAGCCTCTAAGTGTAGCAATACGGTTACATTTAATGAAGGTACAACATTTAGCAACTTATTGCTACACTTAGAGGCGCCTCTCTTCTCTTTTATACCCTGTAAAAAAAATGCTTTGATATACAAGTGCTTTGGATTACAAGCATGTTTCTGGAACAAATTATGCACGCAATCCAAGGTTTTACTGTATATTACTGAAAAAGCGGTCTGCTAATATGATACCTCCTAAATGTGCAAAGCTTTCACATCACACATTCCATCCGGCACTAATTCACCAAATGACTTCATCGTATACTGAGAAAAAAAAAAAAAAAAGTCAGTCCTACCTTCTGTATCTTATATAGAATCGGTGCACCCAAACTGGTAGTCTATTCTGAGTGGGCACCCAAAAATCTCATTGAGACTCTAGCAGTGCCCTCACAATGCTGCAGAGTCTCATTCCCCTTGCAGAAGTCTCAGAGTCTCATTCCCAGTGCAGAAGTCTCAGAGTCTCATTCCCAGTGCAGAAGTCTCAGAGTCTCATTCCCTGTGCAGAGGAGTCTCAGACATAAAAGCTTTCAGTTTCTCACATATATATCACATATCAGTTATTGGGGGGGGGGGGGGGGGGGGAGTTGGCAAAGGGCTACTTCACTGTCTACCTAAAGCAACAGTAATACTATTAGAATGTGTTGGGGAAAAAAACTGACAATAAAAGCCATTGCAATAGAAGAGAAGAGTTTTCCTTACCATTGTAGGTGGTGCAGATATCCAGGGGGGTTGGTGGTGAGTAAAGCTATGTGTGGTGCAGGTACAGGACTGGTAGCAGATCCAGTAGAAGCAGCTTGTCCTTGTCCAGATTCAGCACCATAGACAGCTCACAAGGCAGGCAGCAGTCTGCTCTCCTCCACTCCTTCCTCTGAATGGGGAGTCATTCAGCACATGCTACACTCCCCTCCTATACAGCTGTACACTCAGCATTATGGAGTCCCCATCTATTCTCTATGACAGCTGCCTGCATCCTCCACCACTTGTCCCCTGGACTCACACACTGCTGGAACTTGTAGTGCCACAACTGACACTACATATTAGAATTTCTTCATGTATATACTGGAACATAGTAGTGCAAGAGGCTGCCTGATTGGATACAAATTGATCAGATAATTTAGGTTTCTTAAGCACCACTTAATCAGCGGTAAAGCACTGCTAAAACGAGCTACGCTTTACCGCTAACAGCCGGTAAATCAGTGTGAAAGCAACCTAAACTGTAACACGTGCCTTAGGTTGTCCCTTATAATTATATAATAATAATAACCTCACAGATTTGGTACAAATGAAATGAAATGTTTGATACTATTATTTTGTTTTGGCAAGTCTGTGCAGAGACTGTACAATCAGATTCATAGAATACCTGCCAATTTACCAGTGGTGGCTGAAGCTCAATATTTTGGGATGGGGGGGCGGCAAACTGCAGGAGACAGGTGAGGCGCCCCTGTGCCCTGTATGGACAGGCTGCCACTGCATAATGCCCTTGTTTAATATAAAAGTGGCGCTAGCTAACCGAGCCACCCCATAGGTGACCTACCCGAGCCAATGTCTGGCAGGTATGTTGGGGGTTCTAGCAAGTAAGCTGGTGGAAAGACACAACTTAGTATACTGTATTAGTATTTATTGACACTGTACATTTTTACTATGTGTTGACCTGCAGTTGGTTTGGGATCTATAAGACCACACTGTAAGGGGCTCTAATATCATCAGCATGGGGCTCGTCACTAGCCCTGAGATTCTTCACTAGCACCTGGATTCTTAACTAGCTTCAGGATTCTTCACTATCATCAGGATTCTTCACTTGCATCGGGATTCTTCACTAACATTGGGATTCTTCACTTGCATCAGGATTATTCACTAGCATTTAGATTCTTCATTAGCACTGGGATTCTTCACTAGCATCAGGTTTCTTCACTAGCATCAGGATTCTTCACTAACATTGGGTTCTTCACTAGCATCAGGTTTCTTCACTAGCATCAGGATTCTATACTAACATTGGGTTCTTCACTAGCATCAGGATTCTATACTAACATTGGGTTCTTCACTAGCATCAGGATTCTATACTAACATTGGGTTCTTCACTAGCATCAGGATTCTTCACTTGCACTGGGATTATTCACCAGCATCAGATTTCTTCACTAGTATCTGGATTCTTCACTTGCGCTGGGATTCTTCACCAGCATCAGGATTATTTACTAGCATTAAGATTCTTCATTAGCACTGGGATTCTTCACTAGCATCAGGTTTCTTCACTTGCACTGGGATTATTCACCAGCATCAGATTTCTTCACTAGTATCTGGATTCTTCACTTGCGCTGGGATTCTTCACCAGCATCAGGATTATTTACTAGCATTAAGATTCTTCATTAGCACTGGGATTCTTCACTAGCATCAGGTTTCTTCACTTGCACTGGCATTCTTCACTAGCATATTTCTTCACTAGCATTAGGATTGTTCACTAGTGCTGGGATTCTTGACAAGCGTCTGGATTCTTCACTACCACCGGAATTCTCTACTAGCACTGGGATTCTTCACTAGCACTGGGATTCTTCACTAGCATCAGGTTTCTTCACTAGCATCAGGATTCTATACTAACATTGGGTTCTTCACTAGCATCAGGATTCTTCACTAACATTGGGTTATTCACTAGCATCAGGATTCTTCACTTGCACTGGGATTCTTCACCAGCATCAGATTTCTTCACTAGTATCTGGATTCTTCACTTGCGCTGGGATTCTTCACCAGCATCAGGATTATTTACTAGCATTAAGGTTCTTCATTAGCACTGGGATTCTTCACTAGCATCAGGTTTCTTCACTTGCACTGGGATTCTTCACTAGCATATTTCTTCACTAGCATTAGGATTGTTCACTAGTGCTGGGATTCTTGACAAGTGTCTGGATTCTTCACTACCACCTGAATTCTCTACTAGCACTGGGATTCTTCACTAGCACTGGGAATCTTCACTAGCACTGGGATTCTTCACTAGCACTGGGAATCTTCACTAGCATCAGGTTTCTTCACTAGCATCAGGATTCTTCACTAACATTGGGTTCTTCACTAGCATCAGGATTCTTCACTAACATTGGGTTGTTCACTAGCATCAGGATTCTTCACTTGCACTGGGATTCTTCACCAGCATCAGATTTCCTCACTAGTATCTGGATTCTTCACTTGCGCTGGGATTCTTCACCAGCATCAGGATTATTCACTAGCATTGAGATTCTTCATTAGCACTGGGATTCTTCACTAGCATCAGGTTTCTTCACTTGCACTGGCATTCTTCACTAGCATATTTCTTCACTAGCATTAGGATTGTTCACTAGTGCTGGGATTCTTGACAAGCGTCTGGATTCTTCACTACCCCTGGGATTCTCTACTAGCACTGGTATTTTTCACTAGCACTGGGATTCTTCAGTAGCATCAGGTTTCTTCACTAGAATTGGGATTCTTCACTAGCATCAGGATTCTTTGCTAGCACTGGGATTCTTCACTAGCATCGGGATTCTTTACTAGCACCGGGGTTCTTTGCTAGCACCGGGATTCTTCACTATCACTAGCACTACATGTGAATGAGAAGACACAATAGCTGAGCCAAGAATGAAATTTATAGTCAGTTTTACGTACAACGCAAAACTGTTCTCAGACACTGTGGATGATTGGAGGTAATCATATGTATTTATATTTTTAAAGCATACTGTATCTAGTTATTTGTTTTAGAGTAGGTGAAGGTTTGAACCTCTTTTGGGTTTTTATTTCTGTCTGTGCCCCAAGTGGGGAGATTAACCTTCTTTTTAGCCCTGGTGACTTAGGGCTTAGTGTCACTCAGGGCTCATTCATATATGTGGCAGCCCTTGCCACCCCAATCTGCAATGGATTGCTTTTCAGAGATGTTTAACAGGTGGCGAGGAGACCTGAAAATGCCAACCCATTGCTCTGCACCTGTGTGCATTGAAGGGGATGCCGGGAAGATGTAGTGCAGAGCTATTCACTTAAAAGGGTGCCACCCAGCGAATAATTTTTCCCACAGCGGAATCGCCCCGTATTTTAAACAGACAAGTGCTGTTCCGTATCAAACTGATACGGAACGCACTTTGTTCCGTATTCCGCGGTACCTTATTGGTGTTCGTCACTTTCATCATGTAGTGACTGTCTGTGCGTCGGCATCCCCTCC
The DNA here is from genome assembly GCF_905171775.1 of Rana temporaria. Classification (NCBI taxonomy): domain Eukaryota; kingdom Metazoa; phylum Chordata; class Amphibia; order Anura; family Ranidae; genus Rana; species Rana temporaria. The sequence goes on along the minus strand of NC_053500.1, from coordinate 25,121,842 downwards.
CCCTTCTGACCAATTCCGCAATGCCGTGCCGATGACGTTGTGACGTCACAACGTAACCCCTCCCTGCATTCCCCGCCCGGCGCCCGTGGTACCAAGAAGAAGAAGAGAAGAAGAAGAGAAGAAGAAGAAGAAGAAGAAGAAGAAGAAGAAGAAGAAGAAGAAGAAGAAGAAGAAGAAGAAGAAAGAAAACGAAGAAGAAAGAAAACTAGCTGCTGCTGCAAGAAAGCGAGCAGAGCACAAGAGAAAAAAAGGTAAGCAGAAGAGAGAAAAGGGGAGAAGAGCAGAGGAAAGGGGAAGGTTGAGCAAAGAAAAGGGATATTAGGCAAAGCAGCAGATAAGAGGAAGGAGAGCATCAGGAGAGCAAATAAAATGGGAAGAAGAGACAAAAAAATGGGACGGAGAGCAGAAAAAAGGGAAAGAGGGGCAGAGGGAGGAGAGCAAAGGGAAGGAGAGCAGAGAAAAAGGAAGGAGATTTAAAAAAGGGGAAGAGGAGCAGAGAAAAGGGATAAGAGAGCAAAGAAAATGGAAGGACAGCAGAAGGAGCAAAGAAAAGGGGAAGGAGAGCAAAGAAAAGGGGAAGGAGAGCAAAAAAAGGGGAATGAGAGCAAAGAAAATGGAAGGACAGCAGAAGGAGAGCAATGAAAAGGGGAAGGAGAGCAAAGAAAAGGGGAAGGAGAGCAAAGAGAAAAGGGGAAGGAGAGCAAAGAAAAGGCAAATGAGAGCAGAGAAAAGAGAAGGAGAGCAAAAAATGGGGAAGAGGAGCAGAGAAAAGGGATAAGAGAGCAAAGAAAATGGAAGGACAGCAGAAGGAGCAAAGAAAAGGGGAAGGAGAGCAAAAAAAGGGGAAGGAGAGCAAAAAAAGGGGAATGAGAGCAAAGAAAATGGAAGGACAGCAGAAGGAGAGCAATGAAAAGGGGAAGGAGAGCAAAAAAAGGGGAAGGAGAGCAAAGAGAAAAGGGGAAGGAGAGCAAAGAAAATGCAAATGAGAGCAGAGAAAAGAGAAGGAGAGCAAAAAATGGGGAAGAGGAGCAGAGAAAAGGGATAGGAGAGCAAATAAAAGGGGAATAAGAGCAGAGAAAAGGGAAGGATAGCAATAAAAAGGGGAAGGAGAGCAATAAAAAGGGGAAGGAGAGCAAAGAGAAAAGGGGAAGGAGAGCAAAGAAAAGGCAAATGAGAGCAGAGAAAAGAGAAGGAGAGCAAAAAATGGGGAAGAGGAGCAGAGAAAAGGGATAAGAGAGCAAAGAAAATGGAAGGACAGCAGAAGGAGCAAATAAAAGGGGAAGGAGAGCAAAAAAAGGGGAAGGAGAGCAAAAAAAGGGGAATGAGAGCAAAGAAAATGGAAGGACAGCAGAAGGAGAGCAATGAAAAGGGGAAGGAGAGCAAAGAAAAGGGGAAGGAGAGCAAAAAAAGGGGAAGGAGAGCAAAGAGAAAAGGGGAAGGAGAGCAAAGAAAAGGCAAATGAGAGCAGAGAAAAGAGAAGGAGAGCAAAAAATGGGGAAGAGGAGCAGAGAAAAGGGATAGGAGAGCAAATAAAAGGGGAATAAGAGCAGAGAAAAGGGAAGGATAGCAATAAAAAGGGGAAGGAGAGCAATAAAAAGGGGAAGGAGAGCAAAGAAAATGGATGGACAGCAGAAGGAGAGCAAAGAAAAGGGGAAGGAGAGCAAAGACAGGGGAAGGAGAGCAAAGACAGGGGAAGGAGAGCAAAGAAAACAGAAGGAGAGCAAAGAAAAGGGAAGGATAGCAGAGAAAAGGGGAAGGAGAGCAGAAGGAGAGCAAAAAAAAGGGGGGGAGAGTAGCAGATAAAATGGTAAGGAACGCAAAGAAAAAGTTATGGAAGTATAATTATATAAAGATATTTGCACTACACTTCCTTAAAGCGGGATTCCACCCACAATTTTTTTTTTTTTTTAAAAGTCAGCAGCTACCTACAGTGTAGCTGCTGACTTTTAATAAGGACACTTACCTGTCCTACTTGCCCGCGCTGATGGCCCCCACGATGCCGATCCCACGATCGATGCAGGTACCGTGCCACCATTCACACTAGGGGAAACAGGCAGTAAAGCCTTACGGCTTCACTGCTCATTTCCTACTGCGCATGCGCGAGTCTCGCGCTGACTTGTGAATGGGCGGCTGCTCTCTGAGAACATGCACAGTTCCCAGAAAGCAGCGCGCCCCATTCACTAGAAGAAGATGAAGAGGAGATAAACCGAGGTTACGGAAGAGGCAGATTACGAACTTCCGCATAGCAACAGGTATTTCGGGTGAGTATAATTTTTTTTTTTCACATTTTTTTTATGAGTTTTGGGCAACTGTTTTTTTCCTGGGTGGAACTCCACTTTAAAATGTTGTCTTATTTTTTGCACAGGAAAAAACATCCCGTAAAATTTGTGGCAGGGGTTTTTTACTCCATCTTTTCTCAACCTTTGCACCTCAGAGGAACCCTTGATATAATTTTCAGGTCTTGGGGACCCTCTGGTACTGGTAAAATTAGTGGCGGGGCTCTCTCTACTCCAGCCTTTCTCAACCTTTTCACCTCAGAGGAACCCTTGATGTAATATTCAGGTCTTGGGGACCTTCTGGTACTGGTAAAGTTAGTGGCAGGGGTTCTCTACTCTATCCTTTCTCAACCTTTTCAATTCAGAGGAACCCTTGAATTAATTTTCAGGTGTTGGGGGCCCCCCTGCTATTGGTAGTCCATTGGATATCATTGGGAACATACCCCTTACATTGGCGATGGTAAGTGGAAAGAATGTCCACCTTATAGGGTGCCCAAAATGACAACCTTGCAGTCATGCTGCTGGCTCTGCAAAGTGGCATTGGACCTGGAATTATGCAGGCACCATCAGATAGGAAATCAGGTAACCACAGCGGCAGGAACCCCTAGCCACCCCTGGAGGAACACTTGGGTTCTTTTGAAGCCTGGTTGGTAATGGTTGCTCTACTCTATCCTGAAATAACAAAACTAAACATTTTTGCATAGAATACACTCTAAGCCAATGATGGTGAACCTTAGCACCCCAGATGTTTTGGAACTACATTTCCCATGATGCTCATGCACTCTGCAGTGTAGTTGAGCATCATGGGAAGTGCAGTTCCAAAACATCTGGGAAGCCAAGGTTCGCCAACCATCACTGCTCTAAGACCTTTAACTCCTTGAGGATAACCTAGGTGAGTTTTATCCTAAAACCCAGAAGGTACAGAAACTGGATTCTATGGCCCGGATTCACATACATTGGCGCATATTTATGCCAGCGTAGCGTATCCAATATACACTACGTCAACGTCACGCAGAGAGGCAAGCACCGAATTCACAAAGCACTTGCCTCCCAAACTGCGCTGGGTTCCCTCAGCGTAAGCCGTCGTAGGTGGAAGTGGGCGTGAGCCATGCTAATGAGGCGTGACCCCATGCAAATGATGGGCCCAGTGCCATACAAGTACTTAAAACAAACGGCGCATGCGCCGTCCCGTGGACGTATCCCAGTGCGCATGCTCAGAATCACGTCGGAACTACTCCCTAAGATACGACGGATCACTGCCTACGACGTAAACGTAACCTACGCCCAGCCCTATTCACGAACTACGTAAACAACGTAAAATACGACGGCTGTGTTCCCTGGTCCATACCTTTGCATGGGTTGCGCCTCATATATGGGGAATAACTTTACGCCGGACGTACGACTTACGCAAACCGCGTATATTATGCGCCGGGCGCAAGTACGTTCGTGAATCGGCGTATCTTCCTCATGTGCATAGAAAATCAATGGGAGCGGCAAATGTGCCCAGCGTAAATATGCGCCCACGACACGACAGCATAGGCAAGTTACGTCGGTCGTAGGAAGCCTATCTTAGTATGTGGGTCGGCGCATAGATACGACAGCGCACATTTGTACTTACGTCGGCGTATCTTGAGATACGTCGGCGTAAGTGCTTTGTGAATCCGGGCCTATGTGTATCCGAGTGTGTGACTGCTGTAAGTAAAGCTGACCATAGAGACTATAGAATGGTTGGACACAGTCACATGATTTGATCATGTTTTTCAGAAAAATGTATCTCCCATTAAGCAACGGTGTAAGATGCATGCATGCCTGCTAAGATAATGCATCACCCAGGATCATCATATACTTCCTAGATTGGGATGCTAGCTTAGAGATGGTTGCATCTTGGTTGTGAAGTCTGACACAGATCAGCCCCATAACTGATGGAGAGGAGACTGAGAAAATGCTTCATACTGCCTGCAGCAGACTGCTGACATCATCTCAGCCTAGATATAGTCGCCAAGTATACCTAAAGGCATAACTTCCATATGGCAAAAAAAAGATAGATACACCTATATCTGTGCAGCTACAGTATATATAAATAGACGACCTATATATATATATAGAAGATACAGTATATACATTTGCTTTGTATGAATACATTACTATTTACATTGCTTTTTTTAATGGTCTTAAATTTCGTTTTTTAGATAAAAATTAAAAACTAATAGAACTGATCCAGTCTCTGTATAAAGAAGAGGTTGGATCTATATGGCTGTAATGTATGGCTCTGTGTTAGGTCCCCATCCACACTTAACTGCTTCTCTGCAGGGTGCCGCGATGTGCTGCGGCATATGCTACATACACAATGAAGCTGTGAACAGGCTCTGGACCATTAAATCCCATGATTGCTATATAACTTGATCCAACACAGATGAAATTGCTCTGTCTGCCAATTTCGCATCCAGCGTGCAAGCAAATTGTTTTATAGCCCCATAATCTATTTCCTGGATTTGTTTAAATAGATTAATACACCGCAAAATATTGGACCGGCTGTATAGGAGTTTAATTGTAATCATGTCATCTGCACCCTGCCGGCCTCTGGAGTGCGTTACAATGAATCTGCTGCATGTGAAGCAGGATTGGAGAATGCACAGGGACAATGTAGAAATGATTTTAGATTATTATGTTCTTTCTGCCATTGCTGGATAATCAGTCGTGAAAAAGGTGCAGTTCATTTATGTCTGGAAGAGTTTATTTATCACTAATGATAGAGTGTATTCTCAGTGATGTCACCAGTCTCTAGTGAATAGATAGGCTGTATTTTCAGTGATGTCACTGGTCTCTAGTGAATGGATAGGCTGTATTCTCAGTGATGTCACTGGTCTCCAGTGAATGGATAGGCTGTATTCTCAGTGAGGTCACTGGTCTCTAGACAATGGATAGGCTGTATTCTCAGTGATGTCACCGGTCTCTAGTGAATGGATAGGCTGTATTCTCAGTGATGTCACTGGTCTCTAGTGAATGGATAGGCTGTATTCTCAGTGATGTCACCGGTCTCTAGTGAATGGATAGGCTGTATTCTCAGTGATGTCACCGGTCTCTAGTGAATGGATAGGCTGTATTCTCAGTGATGTCACCGGTCTCTAGTGAATGGATAGGCTGTATTCTCAGTGATGTCACTGGTCTCTAGTGAATGGATAGGCTGTGTTCTCTGTGATGTCACTGGTCTATAGCGAATGGATAGGCTGTATTCTCAGCGATGTCACCGGTCTCTAGTGAATGGATAGGCTGTATTCTCAGTGATGTCACTGGTCTCTAGCCCTTTCATGCCTATGCCTATGTATGACATTTGGTGTTTACAAGTTAAAATCCATATTTTTGGCTAGAAAATTACTTAGAACCCCCAAACATTATATATATATTTTTAGCAGAGAATCTAGAGAATAAAATGGCGATTGTTGCAATATTTTATGTCATACGGTATTTGTGCGGCGGTGTTTTAAACACAACTTTTTGGGAAAAATTTACTTTCATGAATTTTAAAAAAATGAAAAAGTAAAATTAGCCCAATTTTTTTGCATAATGTGAAAGATGATGTTATGCCGAGTAAATAGATACCAAGCATGACACGCTTTATAATTGCACGCACTCGTGGAATGGCGACAAACTACGGTAACTAAAAATCTCCATAGGCGACGCTTTAAACTTTTTTTACGGTTACCAGGTTAGAGTTACAGAGTAGGCCTAGTGCTATAATTATTGCTCTCGCTCTTACGATCGCGGCGATACCTCACATGTGTTATTTGAACACCGTTTTCATATGCGGGCGCGACTTCCGTATGCGCTTTCTTTGCTGCGCAAGCTCGCGGGGAGGGGGGCGCTTTAAAAAAAAATTTTTTTTGTTTTCTTATTTATTTATTTATTTTTTCTAATATAAAATTTTTTTTTTTTTTTTTTTTACATTTTGATCACTTTTATTGCTGTCACAAGGAATGTAAACATCCCTTATGACAGCAATAGGTGGTGACAGGTACTCTTTATGGAGGGATCGGGGGTCTAAAAGACCCCCGAGCCCTCCTTTGCACTTCAAAGTATTCAGATCGCCGAAAACGGCGATTCTGAATACTGTATACTTTTTTAAATCCGGCGCCATTGGCATCTGAGAAACCCGGAAGTGACGTCATGACGCCGCTTCCGTGGTTTCAATGCGGACACTGAATCAAAGCCGTTTACGGCTTTGTTTCAGAGCGCGCCGAGACGCTGGAGGCGCCGGATCGTGGATCGGGTCTCCCGGTGGGATGGGAGGCCCGGTCAGAGCGGTGAGAGGCGGCGGGAGGGGGGGGGATGTCCCCTCCCGCTCCTCTGGCATAACAACCGAGCGGCTTTTAGCTGCATCGGTTGTTATGTTTGGAAAGCCGATCGCCCGCTCTAAACAACGGTACCGGGATGATGCCTGCGGCTGCAGGCATCATCCCGGTATAACCCCTGAAAGCCGAGGACGCATATATGCGTACGCTCGGCGTGAAAGGGCTAGACAATGGATAGGCTGTATTCTCAGTGATGTCACTGGTCTCTAGACAATGGATAGGCTGTATTCTCAGTGATGTCACCGGTCTCCAGTGAATGGATAGGCTGTATTCTCAGTGATGTCACTGGTCTCTAGACAATGGATAGGCTGTATTCTCAGTGATGTCACCGGTCTCCAGTGAATGGATAGGCTGTATTCTCAGTGATGTCACTGGTCTCTAGAGAATGGATAGGCTGTATTCTCAGTGATGTCACCAGTCTCTAGTGAATGGATAGGCTGTATTCTCAGTGAGGTCACTGGTCTCTAGACAATGGATAGGCTGTATTCTCAGTGATGTCACCGGTCTCCAGTGAATGGATAGGCTGTATTCTCAGTGATGTCACTGGTCTCTAGAGAATGGATAGGCTGTATTCTCAGTGATGTCACCAGTCTCTAGTGAATGGATAGGCTGTATTCTCAGTGTTGTCACCGGTCTCTAGTGAATGGATAGGCTGTATTCTCAGTGATGTCACTGGTCTATAGTGAATGGATAGGCTGTATTCTCAGTGATGTCACTGGTCACTAGTGAATGGATAGGCTGTATTCTCAGTGATGTCACTGGTCTCTAGAGAATAGATAGGCTGTATTATCTGCAAGTCATTTGTACTCTGTCTAAACAAAAATAAGAATAATTCTTCTCTCCATACACACCCGTCCCTTCCCGTCGGTCGCATGTCTCGTCTATCGGTTCCAATGAATGTCCTTATGGCTGACCTCTGCATAGTCTGGAATCTCATTGACTTTGTGTTGTCTCCTGGGACTTCAGACAGGGGCTTATAATAAAATCTAATCTTGTTATCATATAACTACAATCTGATAGAATAAGTAAACACTGATCATTCGCGCTGAAATCTAGTTTGTATAAAAAAATATTTTATTAGCTTTTATAATAGGAATAAGTTCTTATTAGATTAAAAAAAAACAAGAGGTCAGATCAGAAAATCAGAGAATAGAGGCTGGCACCGTGAATTTTTTTTTTTTTGGAAATGCTAGTTACTTAGCTGTCACGTTAAGCCTATAGGTGCAAGTCACTCACCCATTGTAAGTATGCCAGTAAGGACTTTTGACGTATTTTTTGTATTTCTTTAATCTGCATAATTGGGATGGGTCCGACGTTCGAGTTTGTAAGAAGAACAAACGAGCATATGGGGTGCTCGCGGGACATTCGCCCGCTGTGGAACACCCCATAATGCATTGCAAGAACACAGTGCATCGAAGGCTGCTGATTGGCCAAAGCATGCACCTGACCTGTATGCTTTGGCCAATCACAGCACAATGTACAGTGAGAGCCATAATTAGCCAAAGGCAGGGTGCTTTTGGCCGATCATGGCTAAGGAGCTAAGTCCACACCCCACACTATATATGGAGATTAGGCAGGGTAGTTGGTGGATTAAGTATGCAGTCAGTGTAGTGTATATAAGGTAGTGCAGCGTATATAGTGCAGTGCAGAGTATATTACACAGTGCATTGCAGAGTATATAGTGCAGTGCAGAGTATATAACAGTGCAGAGTATATAGTGCAGTGTAGTGCAGAGTATATTACACAGTGCAGTGCAGAGTATATAATACAGTGCAGAGTATATAATACAGTGCAGAGTATATAATACGATGCAGTGCGGAGTATATAATACAGCGCAGTGCAGAGTATATAGTGAAGTGCAGAGTATATAATACAGTGTAGTGCAGAGTATATAATACAGCGTAGTGCAGAGTATATAATCTAGTGCAGTGCAGAGTATATCATAACAGCGCAGTGTAGAGCATATAATACAATGCATTGAAGTGGTCAAGGGGAACCCTATGACAGAATTAAGAAAAAAACGGCATGGGGTCCCCCCTAAAATCCATACAAGGCTCTTTTGGTCTGGTATAGATTTTAAGGGGAACTCCATGCCAAATTGAAAAAAGAAACAAAGCGTGGGGTCCCCCTCCCCAAAATCCATACCAGTTCCTTTGGGTCTGGTATAGATTTTAAGGGGAACTCCACACCATTTCTTTTTAAATGGCGTGGGGCCCCCTCAAAATCCATACTAGACCCTTATCTGAGCATGCAGCTTAGCATGCCAGGAAAGGGGGGGGAGCGAGCATCCCCCTCCTGAACCATACCAGGCCGGTTACCCTCAACATGGGGAGGGTGCTTTGGGGTGTCCCCAATGTACCTTTTCACCATGTTGATGGGGACAAGGGCCTCTTCCCGACAACCCTGGGCTGTGGTGTTTGGTGTCTGTGGGCGGGGGGCTTATTGGAATCTGGAAGCCCCCTTTAACAAGGGGGCCCCCAGATACTGCCCCCCCCTATGTGAATGGGTATCGGGTACATCGTTCTCCTACCCATTTACCAAAAAAGTGTCAAAAAGTTAAAACCACAAGAGACAGTTTCTGTTTCAATGTTTTTATTAAAGTATTTCACAAAAGGGAATACAAAAATGTTTACAAAGAACGCGTATCTCACACAGTATAAAACACATACTAAATAGGTAAATATATAAACATTTTTAGTATAGATCTTCACTGTCACTATATATTGTACTCTCAGTTCTGTATGGGGTAGCCCCAAAACTCGTTTAGTATTCCAAATGTTACATTAACAAAATGCATCTCAGTTTCCATATACAGTTAAAGATAGAGGCCCAGATTCTCAAAGGAGTTACGCCGGCGTATCTCCAGATACGCCGTCGTAACTCTGAGTATGAGGAGGTGTATCTATGCGTCTGATTCTTAGAATCAGTTACGCATAGATTTGTCTTAGATTCGACCGGCGTAAGTCTCTTACGCCGTCGTATCTAAGTTGCATATTTACACTGGCCGCTAGGTGGCGCTTCCGTCGATATACGTACGTGCGCCCGGGCGCATTTTTTTACGTCGTTTACGTAAGGCTTTTTTGGGCGTAAAGTTACCCTTGCTCTATGAGGCGTACCAATGTTAGGTATGGATGTCGGAACAGCGTTGAACTTTTTCACGTTTTACGTCGTTTGCATAAGTCGTCCGTGAATGGGGCTGTGCGTCAGTTGTGTTCACGTCGAAAGCATTGAGTCTTTGCGGCGTAATTTGGAGCATGCGCACTGGGATACGTCCACAGAGGGCGCATGCGCCGTTCGTTAAAAGCGTCGATTACGTGGGGTCACGATTAATTACCATAAAACACTCCCACCACTTCCACATTTGAATTAGTCGGGCTTACGCCGGCCCAGTTACACTACGCCGGCGTAACTTAAAGTGCAAGTTCTTTGAGAATACGGGACCTGCCGCTCTAAGTTACGGCGGCGTAGTGTATCTGAGATGCGCTACGCCCGCCTAAAGATAGGCGATTCTACGTGAATCTGGGCCAGAGCTTCTACATATTTAAATTTCAAATTAAAAGACAGCTCGTAATTCTTAGTAGATTGCAAATGCGCTTAATGTCTGCTGTATACATTAGTGAAAGGGGTCAACACCTTCATAAAGAGGAAGCCACATCCTTCGTCACCCTAAAACCAGACTTCACACTGAGGGAATAATAACTATACAGGGTTTATAGAGAAGAAAGGAAGGTTGAGGGGAAAAGTAGGGAATGACCTCGCGCTCCAAATCCCGCCATCCTGAAGCTGCTCAAGGATCTCTAGTCAGATACTTGACCCATGGGTCCCAGACAAACATCCGTATTCTATCATTCAAGATCGCTGTCATGCACTCATTAATCATAATCCAGGAAAGTTTGTGCTTGAGCTGTTCAAATTGCAAGAGAGACGATTTACAAGATTTTGCAATAATAATTTTTGCAGATATAAATATAAATGCTATGAGACATCTCTGGGATTTCGATGCTGTCTCCACCTTACAACCCAACAGTGCCCGTCTTGGGGATTTGACAAGGTTTACTTGGGTGAGAGTGTAAATTAAATTATACACTCTAATGCAGTAACGCCTTAGCTTAGGGCATTGCCACTATATGTGGTACATCGTTTCCCTCCTGTCTGCATCCACGGAAACACAAGGGAGATGCTTCTGGTACATAGGTTGCCATCCTAGCTGGAACCATGTACCATCTGAGAAGCACTTTATAATTTTCTTCAATAATAGAGGTACACAAGAGACAGTTTTTGACAAATCCTTTATTAAAAAATAAAAAAAAGTGTCCAGAGATGTAAATCTACCGTCAATCATGCCACCCGACGAACACGTAAATAGCAAATATTAAAAATTCTCCGCCTTCATGGAAGGCCTTCTGCCGACTGCTCACTCTGACAGCTCTTATATAGGCACGTGACGTGGCCAGATGACCCCGCCCTTGCCTATATAAGAGCTGTCGGAGCGAAGAGAGAGCAGTTGGCGGGAGGCCTCCCTAGGAGGAGGAGCGTTTTTCATTTCGCTATTTTTCGGATCCGGCATGATTGACGGTGGATTTACATCGTGGGACACTTCTTTTGATTTTTATGTGAAGGATTTGTCCAAAATTGTCTCTTGGGGTTTTTACTTTTTGACACTTATTTGGTGAATGGGTAGGGGTACGATATACCCGATATCCAGTACAAAACAGCGCACACATTCAAGAATGACATATACTCGATACCCATTCACATGGGGGGGCGGGATCTGGGGGCCCCCTTGTTAAAGGGGGCTTTCAGATTCCGATAAGCCCACTCGCCCGCAGACCCCAAAAACCACAGCCCAGGGTTGCCGGGAAGATTCCCATCAACATGGGAAGTGTGGATGATTAGGGGCAGAGCCCCCCTGCCCCAAATCATCTACCCCCCCCCCCATGTTGAGGGCATGTGACTTAGTATGGTTCAGGAGGGGGCACTCGCTCGTCCCCCCCCCCTTTTTCTGACCTGCCAAGCTGCATGATCAGATAAGGGTCTGGTATGGATTTTGGGGGGACCCCACGCATTTTTTTTAAAATTTTGGCTTGGGGTTCCCCTTAAAATCCATACCAGATCTGAAGGGTCTAGGTTGGGGATTTTACGTTGTTTTTTTTTTTTTTTTCATTTTTTAAAATCTGTACAGCTGCGAGCAAGTTTTAAATGATTTTTTTTCCTTTAGTTATTTAATTATTGCTGTGGCATGTTCTATACATCGCACAGATGCACCACTTTACAGGCAGACTAAGGGGACCCCCAGGCGCGATATTTAAATTAATATCTAACTTTTTTTTTACTTTAAGCATCATTAAAATCACTGCTCCTTTAAAACAATCTGGCGGGCTTTTAGAGAAATACAGAAGGACCTGACAGGAAGGCAACCTGCCTGGGAGAACACAGTGTTGTGTCAAAGGCTGTAGGTCTCAGGTCTGCCGACAGATGGAATGTTTCGCCAGTCCAAACCCAAGTGGGGAGGCTCACCAGATGTGTCTCTGCACTTTACCTACTCCTCCAGAACCTTTTCCCGATGCTAAGCATGCCCTTCCCTACCAGATGGGTGATCCGTTCCTACTCTAGCCACATGCAAAATGCATTCTAAGCCTGGGAGCCAGGGCCTTAAATAGACTCTGCTTGACCCAATATGGCCACCAGAGTCACATCCAGCTAGCTGCCTCCTTTAAAACAGGAAACCAAAAATGAACTGAATTCCTCTTCCTCTGCAATGTCGCTGCAGTTGAGCGCCACCTACAGTGGAGAAAGCAGACTGCACATACCTACATACTTGTCAGTGGCTCAGAAAGGTAGGAAACACAGAGGATCTGCATGACAGTGATCCGACTTTCAACATGAGGAAAGCAATGGCATACTGCTTGTCTGAGCTCCGGATCTGCATACTTGTTCAATGGAAACCATTATATAAGTGCCAGGCATATAACATTGTAGAGATAGGTCCATACAGATTTAAATGTTAAAGCGGGAGTTCACCCATTTATTCATTGTTTGATCTTTTCCCCTTAGATGGATGCTCGTTTTGTCTAGGGGAATCGGCTAATTGTTTTAAAATATGAGCTGTACTTACCGTTTTCGAGATGCATCTTCTCCGTCGGCTTCCGGGTATGGGTCTTCGGGAGCGGGCGTTCCTTCTTGATTGACAGTCTTTCCGAGAGGCTTCCGACGGTCGCATCCATCGCGTCACTATTAGCCGAAAGAAGCCGAATGTCGGTGCGGCTCTATACTGCGCCTGCGCACCGACGTTCGGCTTCTTTCGTAAAATCGGGACGCGATGAATGCGACCGTCGGAAGCCTCTCGGAAGACTGTCAATCAACATAGGAACGCCCAGTCCCGCAGTCCATACCCGGATGCGGCGGAGAAGATGCATCTCGTAAACGGTAAGTACGGCTCATATTTTAAAACATCTAGCCGATTCCCCTAGACAAAACGAGCATCCATCTAAGGGAAAAAAGTAATATATACGGGTGAACCCCCGCTTTAAGTGCCATTGAGCTGTGGGAAACAAGCAACGTGGTGTGAGCCATTTTTATGGTATATACACACAAGACGGCACATCCCTATCTTTACCAGACATAATTACATAGTGTAATCCCCATCCCTACTACAATGCAGTCCTATTACTTTCTTGCAGCCAGTAATAACACAGGACTGGACCCTGGCGGGCAGCTAGAGAATGTTCCAGACTAATGACAGGTTGTACAGATGGGGCTCGCTGTAGATTAATATCAGGCTCTGATAACCATTATCCTCCATACGCAGAAACAGAAAGGCAGCTGGAAAGCCCAAATACACACAATGAATTCTAGAGTTAAATATAACATGCTAAATTGATTTTTTAATATCTGACTGTCGCCACTTAAAAACAATTTGTGCTAAAAACAGGTGGATGGGGCAATGCAAAAGGTTTTTTTTTTTTTGTTCTTCATCATGAAGCTTTATGGTTTCATAAATAGTCACGTGAAAGCAGTATTAAGCTCAAAAACCAAAATGTAAAACCTAAGCGCCCTCTGCTGTTTTTTACGTTTACGGGCCACACAGCTACTGGTCCTGAGTTCCTCCCTATGAGTGAATTACTGTCCCTTGCTGGCTGAGAAACCATCATCCATCATCCCAGGCTGCACATTTTGGACCAGGGATTTTGCAGCGGCCCCGCCCCCCTAATCCATGCGTCCGGCCCCTAATCTACATGCAGGGCGCTGGACGCATGGATTTCAATGGGTTAATTTTTTTTGCAAGCACATAATTAGAGATTGATGCCGCGCACACACGACCGTTTTTAATGTCATGGAAAAAACAACGTTTTCTCGACGTGATTCTTGTCAAGCCTGCCTTGCCTACACACGATTGTGAAAAAAAAAAATGCTCGAGCAAAGTGCGGTGACGTACAACGCGTATGACGGCACTATAAAGGGGAAGTTCCATTCGGATGGCGCCACCATTTGGGCTGCTTCTGCTGATTTTGTGTTAGTAAAGCTTGGTGAGAGACGATTCGCGCTTTTCAGTCTTCGTGCCTTTCAGTCTGTTACAAATCTCCATTACAAATGCTAGTTTTACCATAACAAGTGCTCCCGTCTCATAACTTGCTTCTGAGCATGCACGTTTTTTTTCCCGTCGTTAAAGTCCACACACGACCGTTTTTGACGACGTGAAAAACAATGCGAAAAATTAGAGCATGTTGTAAATTTTTAATGGCCATTTTCACATCGAGAAAAATGCTCTGGAGCCTACACACGATTGTTTTTAATGACCAATTAAAAAAATTGCAGTTTTCACGTCATGAAAAACGGTCGTGTGTACGCGGCATAAGGCTCTAATTGGCTTTAAAAAAAGGGTGGGCTCGAGGGGAGGTGAACACTGCACTCTGAGCCCACCAGGCTGTGTGACAATAGCGAATTAATGTTCTTGTCTTCCTGATTCTACTTCGAGTCAATCAGGAAGCAGGTCTTAAAGTGGAGGTTCACCCAAAAACTAAATTTTTAACATTAGATTGAAGCTCGTTTTGTCAAGGGGAATCGGTTGTTTTTTTTTAAATCGAAGCAGTACTTACCATTTTAGAGATAGATCTTCTCCGCCACTTCCGTGTATGGGCTGTGGGACTGGGCGTTCCTATTTGATTGACAGGCTTCCGACAGGCTTCCGACGGTCGCATACAGCGCTTCACGTTTTTCCGAAAGTAGCCGAACGTCGGTGCGCAGGCGCCGTATAGAGCCGCACCGACGTTTGGGTTCTTTCGGCTACTCGTGACGCGATGTATGCGACCGTCGGAAGCCTGTCAATCAAATAGGAACCAGTCCCGAAGACCATACCCGGAAGCGGCGGAGAAGATCTATCTCTAAAACGGTAAGTACGGCTTCGATTTAAAAAAAAACACCCGATTCCCCTTGACAAAATGAGCATCAATCTAATGTTAAAAATATTTTTTCGGGTGAACTCCCGCTTTAAGACTTGATTGTCCAAGAGGAGACGCAACCGTATTGGCCGCTTAGGAGGAAGCTGCCAAGGTGGAGGAGATGCAGGGGAAGCCCCCAAGGGGGAGACGCAGTAAGGTGTCGAATCTGCCTGTGATCGGGTAAGTGTGGGGCTGGTGGGCAGATGAGCGAGCGACGAGGGGGTGGGGGGATCGACTGTTTGTTTTCTCCCCCCAAAAAAATTAAGCATGTCCTGGGATGTTCTTTCCTCCACTGTATTTAAGGATTCAGTAACCAGATTTTAAAAACAGGGGGCAACCTATGGATCACACACACTTTTAACCACACCCCAAAATCTCACCCCTATTTGTAGCCACCCCCACATAATCATTCCTTTTCCACCATGGGGAAATGTGCATGTATTGCAGAGATGTACTAAATATGTTTGTGCTTTTTTTGCCCAGGCCTACACTTTAACCCAACATGGTGCCACCAAGGCCCGACAAGGGATGCTCAGCGTGGAGCTGTAAGAGTAAGAACTTCTGCCATTCAAATACCAAGAGGGAAACTTGTCCTATTGTTTGCCCCGGAGCGTAGGTTCACTTTAAAAGTCCAGCTATTCAATGCTAGTTTTAATTTGCTTTAGAAGTGGATCTTATCCGATAGTGACACCGATAGCATTGGCTTTTATGATGAGGGCGCCATGGTAACCTTTCCTGTGACATATGCAGATGCCTGCCTGTAATTCATACATGTGTTCCCTCTCGAGGGGGCTGTTGACTCGGGTAATGGCTTGTAAGATATGTGGGCCTTTTGATCTTGTGCACGGCTCCTGTGCTAATTAAAATCCTCCAGTTAAGATGATATATTATAAATACTCAGCTGCACTTTTAATGTACCTGTTCCATACCTTAATTAAGATGACAGATAAAATAAATTTTTTACCCAGGCTATTCTTGTAATCCTTCAAGGAAAACTAGCGCATATTTTTTCCAAGTGCCATTTATGTTGTTATGAAGTTTTGGTCAAGGGTCATATTTTAATTAAAGTTGTTGCTGTGTTTGGTGTGTCATTGTCATGGATGTGCAATAAAGTCTGGCAGCTTACCTGTCTCCATGTGTTCATTAGAGGCCCTGACCCTCTTCCTGGCTGGCTTTTATCACCTTCCTCCCTGTATTGCTCCACCAAGGCCATCACAGGAAGCCTATATTAACCACTGCACTGCTAGTTTGCTGTGCTGTTCAACCTTTGTGTGTTGCTTGATCCTGTCTGCCCGTGTGCTACCTTTCAGTGTACCGAATTTGGCTCGTCTCTGACTATTCCTGTTTCCCCTGTTGCCCCGACCTCGGCTTACCCATCACTATCGCTTGTTTCCTGTGTGCTGCTTCCCCTCTCTCCCCTGCGGAGCATGACCTAGGGATCCCAGGGTTGCGACCTGGATCCAGCTGCAGTGAAGGCCATCCTCACCACTAGAGGCTTTGGTGAACACAAAGCTGGGTCTTAGACTCCGCGCCCTGGGGAATCTTGGGTTCACGCTTCCTCTCTGATTGCAGCAGTCGGCTATAGGGTTCACTACCCTGCGGTGCATCCCTGACCCCAACGGGGTGCACTTGTCACATGGCCACAGGTGACCTGACAGTCATGTTCTCATGTCTTATACGTGGTAGTTCTCTGTTCATATTGGTGGAATGATTGTTTTCAGAAAACCTAATACATCATATGCCCAACATCTTTGTGCACGGGATTATGGTCCTCCCATACCTGTAATGTGCTCACTAGAGTTGGGTGGGCTGAGTCACATGCTGGTTTCTGATATCCTTGGGAATTCCAGTGGCACATCTGGAACATTAACATCCATACTTTCTATAACTGCCTGCACACCAGCATCATCACCCTCATGACCCCATCCACCCGCCACACAATTCTGCTTCTCGTGAAACCAACATTCTCCGACCTCCTAAAACACCACAAAAGACCACCATAACTATCATCATATTCCTCCAACTCTTTTAGTCCCCATTTGACATTCCACCCACACCTTCCCAACATAATTCTCTTTACCCCCTTAGTCTCCTTCATATTGTAGCACCCTCTAGTGTGTGCTACATGTAAGAAAATGTAGTTTAGCTCAGGGCTAGGCCTGAGCTGTGAGCCTGGGTCAGGATTCAGAGAGTCAGGGCTGGATGACTCATCCTGACAGCTCCTCTGGTGCCTCACCCTGGTCAAGAAGGTTGTAGAAACTTCTAGAGCTGGTGGGTGGAGGTGAGGAAGGGCTGCTTGGAATATATATGAGGGCCTCAGCCAATCCCCAGTAAAACGGGCTGGCAGGAGGCAGGTTCACCTAATAAATAGACATGATCCATGCTAGTAGGGGCAGTTGGGTGGAAGAAGGCAATGCAGTGCTAAGGAGACTGTCTATGGCCCTCAGGGGTGCCTCTTAGTCTGGGGGGTGACCTTGGGCTGGGGCTCAGGTGCTGGAGGATTCCTGCTAAAACACAGAGGAGGAAGTCTTCCTGGAGGCATGGGAGCATGAGAGGACAGAGTGAGTAGCACTGTGGGGACAACAAAGGGGGAGACTGCCACAAGTAGCCAGTCTCCCTAAAAGACAGCAGTGTGCTTAAGTCTTCAACCTTTCCTTTGAGATCTCCTAAGAGTCAGCCGAGTGGGCTGGTGAAGAGAGTCAGTCAGGTGGACTGGTGTAAAGGGGCAGATGCACCTAGGTGGGCTGGCATTGCCCGAGAAAGTGATGTGAAAGTCTAGGCTGTGTCACTCCAGTGTGCTATTATCTAGGGACTGTGAGTTCCCGCCTGTGATGGGCTGCTGTTGAGCTGACAGTCAGGCCTTGTCAGCTCCCCTCAAGGAGAGAGCCAGCAGAAACTGAGTGGAGGAGAAGGAACCAAGTGTTTGCATGTGGCTGAAGAAGAGGAGACTGTATATAGAGACTGTATATATGAAGTTGTCCATGAAGTTATTGAAGTCAAGTGGGCATCCTATAGCTTTCCATTCCTATCCAAGTTGAAACTCCCTAATAAAACATAACAAAGCCATGGACTGTTCTCTGTCTCTGGAGTGCTGGTGAAGATTTGGTATGCCTGTACAGGAATCATGTTCACAAGAGTGTACCGTGCTTTTAAAAGGAATTGCTTAGAAATGCGTCATCACAGGGTGACACTGTGGATGCATCAATATATGTGTGCCAACGTCCCGGTATATTGAAAATGGATACTAATCTAGACTAGAAAAATGTACTTTTGGCGACACACGAGTAATAAATATAAAAATCTATAGATATGTATTATAGAAATCTATATGAAAAATTCATAAATCATAATACAATATTTATCAGCAAAGGGGCCCAACAGGTACTACAATAACACTTCCAAAACATAGCAATATTGCAGGTACATTCAAAAAATATGAACAACAGGCAGTATAAGTATGTATGAGTTGTGTAGCCTTAAGCATGGGTCCAATATGCAGGATATTAGTTCTTGCTTTGCTCAACATGTTTTGCGTGAAAACGCTTCATCAGGAGAATGGTGGTATGTAGGTCGTATTAAATGATGAACACAAAGCAGGATACCAGACCAATGGCTGTATGTGTGTAACTGACCCAGACAGCTAGCTGGATTTTAAATATTCATAGTACGACAGCAGAATATTTGGCCCGACACAGTCTGCTGGTAAGAAGAAAGAGAGGGTTACCTCCCGGTGTAGTTAACCCTTTTTGCGCCACGAATAGGAAAAAAAATGGTACAGATCTGGTGCATAAACTAGGCAGCAAAAGAAAGAGAGAGAATAGTAGATAAGGCCAGGTTCTATGTCACTGGCGTGTCAACGTAAAAGGGGGGAGAATCCTATCCTGTGTGCTGCTCGTACCGTGCTTGTACAACATAGATGTGTTCTCTGCACAGGCTACTTGAGGTTCATGCCTAAGTGAACTGCAGCTCCTATGTGGTGTGTGCTACAATATTTTCCCATCCATGATCAGTATGTCGGAACTCCCTCTTGCATCTATCACCAATGCTTCCCACAACCTACTTGTGTTTAACACCCCAACGTCCCCAACTCTTAAACTTTACTCTATCCATCCCAGCAGACATTACAATCACCCAAAGAATAAGAATTTCAAATGACCTAACATGCATTAAGGATCCTACAATCCTACAATAAACTGGAAATTGGAGGAGTTTACCACCCCAGCCATGGTCCACACCTACCTGATGTTTGTCACTCCTGGTCCTGTGTCACTGGGTCTTTAAAAGACACTGTTGTCGTATGATAAACACACATGCTTTGTGACTTTGGATAGTCCCTACTGTCCCTAACGTACAGTGGCGGCTGGTGCTCAACATTTTTGGGGGGGCGCAAACGTAAAAAAAAAAAAAGAAAAAAATTGCAGCCTCACTGTGCCCATCAAATGCAGCCACTGTGCCATCAATTGTCACCACTGTGCCATGCCATCAAATGCAGTCACTGTGCCATGCCATCAAACGCAGCCACTGTGGCATCAATTGTCACCACTGTGCTAGGGCTGCACGATTCTGGTCAAAATGAGAATCACGATTCTTTTGCTTAGACTAAAGATCACGATTCTCAAAAAAAAATTTTTATAAATAAACCTGTGATTTATCTGAAAAATAAGAATATATAAAAAAAGAGACCAGTGATATGTCTATAATGTTAAAGATCATATAACTCCTATGAAAAAAGCAGAATCAAACTTTGATTCTGCTTTTTTCATAGGAGCTATATGGTCTTTAACATTATAGACATATCACTGGTCTCTTTTTTTATAGATCAGAAGCAGTACTGCCAGCAACCATTGGGTGGCGTTTGGATACACACAGTTGTACTGAACTGTGAGAAGGATGAATACATCACAAGCAGTACCGCCGGCAACCACTGGGTGGCGCATGGATATAAACTACTGCAGGCTGCTGACGTCGGTTTTGATACCGGCGGCTTTTGCGTTCCACGCTGGTTACGTGGAACCAGCGGTGAAAACAGAAGAATCGCCGGCCATCCCGCGATCTCAGGTGGGGAGATCGCGGGTGGGGAGAATCGAAATCGCGATTCTCTCCGCGATTAATCGTGCAGCTCTACACTGTGCCATGCCATCAAACGCAGCCACTGTGCCATCAATTTTCACCACTGTGTCATGCCATCAAATGCAGCCACTGTGCCATCAATTATCACCACTGTGCCATGCCATCAAATGCAGTCACTATGCCATCAATTCGCACCACTGTGCCATGCCATCAAATGCAGTCACTGTGCCATGCCATCAAACGCAGCCACTGTTCCATCAATTATCACCACTGTGCCATGCCATCAAATGCAGTCACTGTGCCATGCCATCAAACGCAGCCACTGTTCCATCAATTATCACCACTGTGCCATGCCATCAAATGCAGTCACTATGCCATCAATTCGCACCACTGTGCCATTCCATCAAACGCAGCCGCTGTGCCATGCCATCAAACGCAGTCACTGTGCCATGCCATCAAACGCAGCCATTGTGCCATGCCATCAAACGCAGTCACTGTGCCATGCCATCAAACGCAGTCACTGTGCCATGTTATCAAACGCAGTCGCTGTGCCATGCCATCAAACGCAGTCGTCACTGTGCCATGCAATGGATGTATGTTATTTTAGTGGCGGTGCGGAGCCATAGGGGGCGGCGCTCCAGCGCCCTCTATGGACGGACCGCCGCTGCTAACGTATAATATTCTGTACATATAATTTGGCTTTCTTGTCCAGCTCAGATAGAATGAAACACAATGTACCCAGAGAGGATAAACAACTAGCTGTTTATTAGGTGTTCTATTTTATCTTTACATGATTTAAATTAGTTCTTTCTTTCTACCTAATCAATGACATACAATTAAACATTACTGTTGAATACATCAGCACCAGCAGGAAGGCTACGTTAAATAATTTTAGTTAAGTACATGGAGACAATAAATGCTGTGCATTTATTGTGCCCAGAAGAGTTCCAATCATACTCACCAAATAGCTTCCCTGAAAAGAGATAAACAGGCCAATCTTTCCAACAATAGAAAAACACGGTACAATCACACGATGTGACTGGTTCTTAGCAAAAGGATGACAACATGGAAAAAGTAACATAACAAGAAGGGAGATTTCATTTTTGGAGTATATAGGGGTGTAATCATACCACCATTCACCTATAATAACAGAGAGAATCATTTTGGGGTAGACTGGGTATTTATCATAAGGTTAAGAATAGGAACATTTTAATACCATGTTCTATTTGTTCTGGTAATCCTACAGTTGTATAATTTAGTCTAGAGTGATCAGGCTTCCCTGATTTCCAAGGACAGTCCCCAATTTGAGGAAGTTGTCCCCAGATAAAAAGTATCCCAAGTTGTGTCCCCTCTTATTAAGTGGAGTCCCCAGGAAGCGGGAGCCAACCAAAGTCACTCTATTTAGTTTTAAAACTATCTTTGGTCTTGAGGTTTGTGTGTGTCTTTGAGAATGTCACCTGTGCCAAGGTATTAGCAGTATTTTGTGACTACTGGGGCATATGTGTGCAATGTGTACAGTGAATAGGGTCAAGTTCTGTTCATTTATTCCCTATAAGCCACTCCCTCTGTTAGACACAATTATGTCATTCCCACCATTTGCCGCAACAAAAAACGTGTTTCTGTGCTCTTTCCCATGGTGCCCCAGGCCTTTCATAATATTAACAAAAACCTCAAAAACTAAAAACGGGGAAGACTCAACACACCCAATCTGAGTTAACTACAAAATGTATTAAGCATCAAATCTCAAAAACATGTAAAAGCATAAACACTATGGAGCCCCCCAGAACTAGAATACTCCACCTACCCACCATACACTAAAACCTCCGTGTAGTACCCTCCTCAGAACCCACTCTCAGCTAGAACCACCCCTTACCAATGAAGGTAGGAGGTGGGGGATGCAGCTCCGCAAAGGGAGCTGGGCCTACCCTCCCCAACTAACGTCCTCCAACCGTAGGCGATCCGCACTGGAGGCCTTCCCCTCCTCTCCCGGTACTTTAAGATCCGGGGCAGGCACATGATGCGGATCGACGTCACGCCCACATGCCGAGCGGGTGACGTCACTTCATGACGCCGCACGCTGATGTGTAGTTCTCCAGCTGCGTGTACCATGAGGGAAGGTCTGGGCACCAATTGCCAGACATCAATGGACACCAAGGCGCTGGCGCCGCCTTCCTATTCACCACGCAGCGTGATGTTGGTGACTACCTGTGGCCAATTGCTGATACTTATACCACATCCTCATGGAGTCCATACTTTGTTTGCCTTCTACACTCTTGAGACACGTTGCATTATCCTGGTTCATGCTCTTTATTCCAATTCTAAGGTACTATTTGGTTTTCATCTGTTCACTCACTAGCTTCTACACAGTAACTTTCTTCCCATCACTCCCTTCATGGTGAGATACACAATCTTTATCACTTTTCCAATCTCTTCCTTGCCACTGTTATATGTCTTTTTAGGTTACACTTTCCTTTTCCTGTTTGTGCCGCCTTTTTGCCGCGGATATTACCACCTCAGCTCCTAGGGATGATGTTTTTCCCACAGTGCCTCCAGCTACTGATATCATAGTTACATAGTAGGTGAGGTTGAAAAAAAACACAAGTTAATCAAGTCCGACCTATGAGTGTGATTATATGTCAGTATTACATTTTATATCCCTGTATGTTGTGGTCGTTCAGGTGATTAATCGTTTTGGAAAGCTATCGATGCTCCCCCGCTGAGACCACCACCTGTGGAAAGAAATTCCACATCCTTGCCGTTTAAGATTGAACTTATTTTCTTCTAACTTTAATGAGTGGTCACGTGTCTTGTTAAACTTCCTTCATCATCAATTGTTTTGACCTATATTATACTCATAGGTAAGAGTGCTGGGATCCAGTTGTTGTCCCCCTTTTTTCCCCTCCCCCTTTCTTTATTCCAATCATTATAACATTTTGGCATCTTTATATTTTATTATAGATACACCTAATTCGCATCTGCTCCTGATGAGTGGAAGTTATCAACGAAACGCGTAGAGATTTCCTATGATGCTACATCACAGCAATTATGTGTTCAATATTAGAATGATTTATTATGAATTGTTCCTTAAGTATGATAATTTGTATATCTAACTATATTCGTATTGACTTCCCGGTATACATACCAAATATTTACTATATAATATGTACGTTCGAATACTTGTGTATATGTATATGAATTGTTTAGATGATATTTATTGAGACTGATATTTTAACTGTCAATATGGTGTATGTATACTTGTATGTTATATTAAATATGTTACTTTACATCAATTTCTTCGCTCATTCTTAGTTGTGTGCTTCATATAAAGTCCCACAAACCCCACTTCCTTTATGATATTTATAAGGGATGGAGGCATGTGAACCTGGATAGTCATTGCCTCATATAAAGTCCCAATTTTTCACTTATTTTCCTCTTTCTTTTTTTAACATTTAAATGTTGTTTATACTGTCTATATGTTGTGGGTGTGGCTGAAAGTGGGTGTGGTCAGTAGAGTGTCCCCGGACTTAATTTTGAAACTGGGGTACAAGAAGTAAGCAGGCGCCAGAAGGCATTGCACGTTTTACATTTGCAGTTAGTATAGCTCCTGCTCAGTATCACTGCAGGCCAGGAGAGGTGTTTTATACAAGAAAATTATGTATCTTATCATAATAGCCACAGCAAATCCGAAGGCATTTCTCGGTCTCCGGCTCCCTACTGTTTCCGAGTACTGTCGAGGTCTCCAAGAGTAATTGACACTCTAATAGACTTTTTTTTTTTTTTCTTTTTAGAAAAAAGTATCAGTGAAACAAAATCTCACTGTCGCATGGGAAAACGTGTTTCAATATTGCTGTAAAGTAGTATTTTTACATTCAATACATTTTTATTGTTTACAATGCAAAAATTATCATGACATTGACATTGTTTTGTAATTTACAAAAACCAAAAAAGAAAACCAAAGAAATAGTGATATCACGACAAAGAGACAAAAAGCGCTAAAGACAAAGATTAGAGAATACGACATGTGTAGCGAGTAACATAATAATAATACGGAGAAGGGTTCGCTTGTTAGTATTGAATCGCACGTAATGCAATCAGTCACCAACAATAGAATAACAGTAAGTCATCATAGTTTAACCTCGAGAGAGGATTTCTCAGTGCTGCGAAGGATAAGAGAAAAGGAGAAGGGGGGAGAAACAGAAAAAAATAAAAAGGAGTAAATGCATGTAATAAATTCCCTGAAACAAAGAGAGAACTAGGACAAAGATCTACGTAGACATATTGGGAGGAGAAGGGCTCGATGTCCGCATAGCACCTAGAGTCAAGGAGAAAAGTAAGCGGATATATGACGCCCGGGGTTCCCAAGTTTGTTCAAACAGAGCTCTTCAGTCATTGATATATCTAGCAATTTTTCATGTATCATAATCCATGATATTTTGTCTTTAAGTCGTCTAAAAGATACTAATGGTGTCCTCTATGCTCCTGCTATAGTGATTTTTGCTGCCAGTAATATAAAGTAAATCAGACGTTTCAATGGATGTGGCCACTCGGTAGGCAAAACATTAGGCAGGGCTAAGCTTGGTTGCTGATCAGGAGACTTTTCGGAGCACCAGGAACACCCTATCCCAGAATACCCTAATTTTAGGGCATTCCCACCAGATATGCAACATAGAACCCCCGCAAAATGCAGCTCCGAAAACATTCCGAAGTAGCTGTAGTATACATCCTGGCCAGGCAAGTCGGGACTATGTACCATCTGGTCAGCACTTTGAGTTTGGCCTCAACAAGGAAGATATTTGGTATGCCTTTAAAGGCGACCGGAAAGCCTGGGTGACCAGGAATCCAGGTCATCGTCACAATTGAGATCCCTCTCCCAGGCCAGACGGGGTGAGCGGTGATTCATAGTTACATAGTCAGTCAGGTTGAAAAAAGTCCATAGAGTTCAACCATAAAAAAATAAAAAATATCGTACAATCCCATATACCCAATTCTATACCCACAGTTGATCCAGAGGAAGGCAAAAAAAAACAGCAGAGCATGATCTAATTTGCTACAGCAGGGAAAAAAATTCCTTCCTGATCCCCCGAGAGGCAATCGGATTTTCCCCAGATCAACTTTACCTATAAATGTTAGTACCCAGTTATATTATGTACATTTAGGAAAGTATCCAGACCTTTCTTAAAGCAATCTACTGAGCTGGCCAGAACCACCTCTGGAGGGAGTCTATTCCACAATTTCACAGCTCTTACTGTGAAGAAACCTTTCCGTATTTAGAGATGAAATCTCCTTTCCTCCAGATGTAAAGAGTGCC